>NW_025536749.1:0-50354 GCF_020615455.1 Coregonus clupeaformis
TGATTTGGGAGTTTATACAATTGTAAACTATGAAAAAATTGTTTAGAGAACAGTAGGAGTATAACCATTTAGAAAATACTGTATCAATGGCTCTGAGTAGGAGTAGAAGGGACAGCGTCACAATGCGCTCGCCATGGTTCTGAAAAAGAACGTTGCTGCGTTCATCAGCTCTGTGATGTTCTAGGCGGAGACACTCACTGAACCACTCACTTTCACGTTCAAGGTGTCAAAGCGTTCAACCAACATGCATTGGACTAAAACATCATTCAAATAGTTACTAAAAAGCCTACAGATATGTTTTACATTATTATTTTAAATCTCCTGCATAAATCAGCTGAGATAGCCTACTCTTCTCATCTCTTCGCCCTCCTGCCCTGGTGGTTATATCTGAGCGTTTTGATAACTGATTGATAATTTGGATTATTCATATCCAAAGTGAAATGCTGATTGTGTCTTATTTATAATGTAGGCCTAGTAGCCCACGTTTCATGACATAACCCTAATCCTAAAATAGACTAAAATTGAAACCCTGGGCGAGCACACAAGCTCTGGCTGTACAGCCGGCAACAATAATACATCCAAAGAGGGTGGCTGTTGAGGAAAACCAGTACACCAACACAAATCGTCATTAGGAGATAAAAGTAATCAGAGGCTAAAAGAAAATGGCAGACAATAGAAATCGAATGCGTATGTTACGGTTGGTTAGAGTTTTAATTACGAAGGACTCCCACAAATCTATTGTCTCTCTAAAAAACTGTAGGCTGCATATTGGTGGTCAAAGTGGTCGAAACGGTGTAGTGATCCTCGCTAATACAGTGAGCCACATTACAATTCTGACCAAGTGGGTTAAATCTGTTGGAGCGATGCGTAGGGTGTGTGCCTTTCACGCATGTAACCTGGGTTCGCTTCCCCGCCCCTTGTTTGCTACAATATTTTAGGAAAGGGACATCTTCATGACCAACAATCTTACTCTAAAAACGTTTGTGAAAAAAGTTTGGTCAGTCTGTGAAAGTTAGAAAAGGTTGGTTAGTCTGTGAAAGTTAGAAACTTCCAGCAGGAATTGACAGTCATCAGTCAAGGTGGTTGGATTATATAGCTACAGTGGTGCTATGGTTCCAAAAGTGCTGGTGATAAAATTAACATTACTGGCATACACATTTCAAAACAAAAGCCTATGATCAGGTATGGAGTTTTGGAAATGTTGTTAAACCCAACAGTCTATACTCTATAGCACAAAGTGTGATGTCCCCAATGATAAAATTGCATGTTACTCTAATTGTGAGATGTGTTACAGTTTACAATAGGCTACTTGGGTCTACTATACCTTCATCCTTTATTAAAGCATTCGGTTGCTAGCATTATCTCCACAAGCAAGGGTATCCTGGGGAAAGACAAATCTTCTCCTCCCAGTAGACTAACTGAATCAAAGCCTCTAACATTACTGCTAGATAGCCATGTAAACACGAACCTCAGTGGCAGAGCTAAAGCTCATCTGAGATCTTGCATAGGCTGCTGTTTACCATAATCAGGATATTTTTTTACAAACCTTGGCGATACTTTCTTTGTTCTCGATTCGGAAGAAACTTGTCTCTTATGAACATCTGTGTGCAGTTGCAGGTGGAACTCCAAAAAACAGAGAATATTCAGAAAAATATTAAATCCACTTTTTGTATTGAGCGATAAATACCTCTTGCATATGTGTAGATCTTTCTTTTGGTCGCACTGTGGGAAGTGCTGTCATTAAGGCTACTTCTACAAGCGGCCGCAGCCGCTTCGCATAGAAACGACTAGTTACTGCAACGGTGTTGGGAAATGTGAGATGTGCACAGCTAAAATGCCGAGGACTGTGCAAAAGGTGGATTTAATATATTTTTTGTCGAATTTTCTCTAGTTTTTGGAGTATGCTACCTGTAACTGCACACAGACGTTTATAAGAGACACATTTCTTCCTAGGTTAGGGGTCTATAATTGTAAAATAAATGTGTTTGATTGAATAACTAGCCTAATCTAACTATCGTGGTCATACATCTGGACTCTTCATCATCATCATCAACACTTTGAATTACTAAGGAATATTCCTATAGCAACTGGTTGCTAGGGGAAACGAGACACTAGCATTATCCTCTTGTTGTGAGACTGAGAGGAAGGATTGGAGAAGTGCACGAGGAGGGGTGGGAAGCAGAGAAGACGGAGCATGGTTGAAATTCCACCAAATGGATAAGAAGAGGCAGACAAAGTTTGACACATTTATGTTTTCAGTGGTTGACCGACACGAATGAACGAGTAAACCTTGTTTTAGCCTAGTGAAGTATCACAAATTAATACCTCAGTATTAATTATCCACTGCACGGAATCTCCATGAGGGCACAAGTCTGCATGACGATTTTCGCGTAAAGAGAGGCAGCGCGGGAGAGCTGACTTGTCGCCTGGCAGGTGTCACGGTTTCGGCCGAGGCTGCCTCTCTTCCTTGTTCGGGCAGGCTTCGGCGTTCGTTGTCTCCGGAATACTAGCTGCCACCGTTGCATGTTTCTATGTTCGTTTGCTTTTGTCTGTTTGTTGTGACACCTGTTCTCGTTTAGTGTAATTAGTGTCCTATAAGTTTCTCGTTGTGTTTGTCTAGTGTTGTGTGTGATTGATTTATTTTCTGTCGTGTGTTGTGCTTGTATAATTACTTATTCGCTCGGTTGAGCTTTACTCCACTGTGTTGGAGCGTTTTACGCACATGGTTAGTGCGCCTTTTGTTTTGTCGCCTTCGTGCGTAGTTTCGCCTTCGGGCAAGTTTGTTCGATTTTTCCTTGTTGGAAATTGCACTAAAGTCTTTTGGACTATACTTCGGTGTCCTGCGCTTTATTCCACCACTACACCCACCTACAGCATTCCTGACAGAATCACACACCATCAAGAATGGAATCAGCAGGAGCCGCAGCAGCCCAGGCGACGCTGGAGGACTGTCACGCCCTGGCTCTGGGGACACTGTTATGTTGAGCCAGGGTGTGTAGTTCTATGTTTGTATTTCTATGTTGGCCTGAGTGACTCCCAATCAGAGGCAACGAGTGTCAGCTGGGGCTGGTTGTCTCTGATTGGGAGCCATATTTAAACTGTGTCTTTCCCTTTGTGTTTGGTGGTTTCTTGTTCTCATTTTGGTTTGTTTATGTAACCAGAGACATCACGTTATCGTTTAGTTAGTATTCACTATCGCTAAATAAAGAATATGTGACAGAAAAACCCACCAAAACTGGACCAAGCAGCGTGTCCAGGAGCCATCGCCAGGGGAATCGCTTGCAGATCTCCGTGGCAACCTCGACTGGGTCCAGCCTTGTAAAGAGCAGAGTGGATGGACTTGGGAACAGTGGAGGAGGAGTCGCGACTGGGTCAAGCCTAATGAAGAGCAGAATGGCTGGAATTGGGGGCAGAAGAGCGAGAGTTGGGCGAGAACGATAGAGGCCTGGCCCACGGGGAGGAGAGACCCCCAGAACATTTTTAGGGGGGGGCTCACGACGTCGGGGAAGCAGGAGGCCGCGATAGAGCGGTCCAGCGGGTTGGCAGAGGAGGCCGCCAGGTTACGGGGGCCACTGGTCGAAGAGGGGATGGAAGGTGGAGAGGCACGGCGAGAGGTACTGGGGTGTGTTACCAGTCCGGTCCGGCCCGTTCCAGATCCCGGTGTAGGGCCAGTGGTGTGTGTCCCCAGTACGGTCCGGTCTGTTCCTGCTCCCCGCACCAAGTCGGTGGTGCGCTTCGTCAGCCCGGCTCGGCCCGTTCCTGCTCCCCGCACCAAGTCAGTGGTGCGCTTCGTCAGCCCGGCTCGGCCCGTTCCTGCTCCCCGCACCAAGTCAGTGGTGCGCTTCGTCAGCCCGGCTCGGCCCGTTCCTGCTCCCCGCACCAAGTCAGTGGTGCGCTTCGTCAGCCCGGCTCGGCCCGTTCCTGCTCCCCGCACCAAGTCAGTGGTGTGCTTCGTCAGCCCAGTCCGGCCTGTCCCTGCTCCACGCACCAAGCCTACGGTGTGCGTCGTCAGCCTGGTAAGGCCCGTTCCTCCTCCACGCACCAAGCCAGTGGTGTGCTTCGTCAGCCCAGTCCGGCCTGTCCCTGCTCCACGCACCAAGCCTACGGTGTGCGTCGTCAGCCTGGTAAGGCCCGTTCCTCCTCCACGCACCAAGCCAGGGGTGCGCGTCGTCAGTCCAGCACAACCCGTGCCTGGGTCACCGCTGCCTGGTAAGGTCCCGGTCAACTGCTCCATTACGGAGCTGAAGCTATCCGCTCCACCAGTGTGCAGTCCAGCTCTGGTCAGCAGGGCCAGACCGGACCAGGGGTACTTTGGGGGTGTAGAGAAGGAGTGGGGGTCATGTCCGGAGCCGGATCCGCCGCCAAGGCGGAGTGCCCACCCGGTCCCTCCCCTGTGGTATTTAGTTGGCGCGGTCGGGGTCCGCGCCTTTAGGGGGGGGTACTGTCACGCCCTGGCTCTGGGGACACTGTTATGTTGAGCCAGGGTGTGTAGTTCTATGTTTGTATTTCTATGTTGGCCTGAGTGACTCCCAATCAGAGGCAACGAGTGTCAGCTGGGGCTGGTTGTCTCTGATTGGGAGCCATATTTAAACTGTGTCTTTCCCTTTTTGTTTGGTGGTTTCTTGTTCTCATTTTGGTTTGTTTATGTAACCAGAGACATCACGTTTTCGTCAGTTATTTTGATCGTGTGATCAGTCTAATAAATACTATGTTCACTTTCAACGCTGCGCCTTGGTCCTCCTCATTAGACGGTCGTGACAAGGACAAGGTCCGTGAACAGAGTGACCAGATCCTGCAGATGGGGTCCGCACTGCAGGAGGTGATCACCACCATCCGAGGCTGGGGGACTCCTCCACCGCCATCCTCTCTGCCAGCACCATCGGCAAGTCAGCTCTCGCTCCCGAGGGCCTACGATGGGACCGCGGCCGGGTGTCAGGGATTCCTTCTCCAGGTGGAGCTGTACCTGGCCACCGTGCACCCGGCGCCCTCGGGACATGAGAGCGTGTCCGCCCTGATCTCCTGCCTTTCCGGGAAGGCGTTGGAATGGGCCAACGCAGAGTGGAGGAGGATCGACGCGGACACCATCACCTACGACGAGTTCTCCCGCCGCTTCAAGGCGGTGTTTGACCATCCCCCGGAGGGGAAAGCGGCGGGGGAGCGTCTGGTCTTCCTCCGGCAGGGGAGGAGGAGTGCCCAGGAGTTCGCCCTAGAATTCCGTACTCTAGCGGCGGATGCAGGGTGGAATGAGCGGGCTCTCATCGATCACTACAGATGTGGTCTACGCGAGGACGTCCGTCGGGAGCTGGCCTGTAGGGACACCAGCCTCTCGTTCGACCAGTTGGTCGACATGTCCATCAGGCTGGATAACATGCTAGCTACCCGCGGACGTTCCGAGGGGGGTCCGTCCATTTCACCCTCCAGCGCCTCCGAGCCGTGCCCCATGGAGCTCGGGGGCGCTGGCGCTAGAGAGAGGAGGGGTCGGCTTACGAGGGGGTCCATCTCCTGCACCAACTGTGGTCGGGGAGGACACACCGCGGCTAGGTGCTGGGGATGGCCTCCTAGGGGAGAGGACGACAGGTCCCGCACTGGGGAGTCCTTCCAGGTGAGTAGGCGCCCCACTCACCCAGAGCTCTCTGTTGCACATTTCTGTATACCTGTGCGTTTTCCACAGGTAGCACCTCATTCCCAGCATAAGGTGCTGGTAGATTCAGGCGCGGCTGTGAATTTTGTTGATAAGAAGTTTTGTTTAGCCTTAGGGATTCCCCTTCTCCCGGTTGATGTCCCTTTCCCCGTTCATGCCCTAGATAGCCGTCCGTTGGGTGCGGGCTTGATCAGGGAGGTCACTGCGCCACTTAGGATGTGTGCGCAGGGGGGTCATCAGGAGATGATTCAGCTATTTCTGATCGACTCGCCTGTGTATCCGGTGGTGCTGGGCATGCCCTGGTTGAGTACCCATAACCCATCTATTTCGTGGCAGGAGAGGGCTCTGATGGAGTGGTCTGCCCAGAGTGTGGGTCGATGTTTGGGCGTTTCCGTAGGGGCTACCTCGGTGGAGAGTCCAAACCAGGTGCCCGCATTGCACGTTCCCCCTGAGTATGGGGATTTGGCTATTGCGTTTAGTAAGTCGAGGGCGACGCAGTTGCCGCCCCATAGGCAGGGAGATTGTGCGATAGACCTCCAGGCAGGAGCTGCGCTCCCACGGAGCCATGTGTATCCTCTGTCTCAGGAGGAGAAGAAAGCTATGGAGACTTACATAGACGAATCTCTGAGACAAGGATACATACGGCCTTCCACTTCCCCTGCGTCCTCGAGTTTCTTTTTGTGAAGAAAAAGGATGGTGGTTTACGCCCGTGCATCGATTACCGTGGTCTCAATCAGATCACGGTGAAGTACAGTTATCCACTCCCGCTGATTGCGACCATGACTGAGTCATTGCATGGGGCGCGTTTCTTCACTAAATTAGATCTCAGGAGCGCGTACAACTTGGTGCGCATCAGGGAGGGCGATGAATGGAAGACAGCCTTTAGTACCACCTCGGGCCATTACGAGTATCTTGTCATGCCATACGGGTTGATGAACGCTCCGTCAGTTTTCCAATCATTCGTGGATGAGATCTTCAGGGACATGCAGGGGCAGGGGGTGGTTGTGTACATAGATGACATTCTCGTGTACTCGCCTACCCGAGTCGAGCATGTGGCCCTGGTGCGCAGAGTGTTGCGGAGGCTGGTGGAGCACGACCTGTATGTTAAGGCAGAGAAGTGTCTGCTTTTCCAGGAGTCGGTCTCCTTTTTGGGGTATCAGTTGTCTGCGTCAGGGGTGAAGATGGAGGTAGACCGGGTGTCAGCCGTGCGTAATTGGCAAACACCAACCACTGTGAAGGAGGTGCAGCAGTTTTTGGGGTTTGCGAATTACTACCGGAGGTTTATCCGGGGTTTTGGACAGGTGGCAGCTCCCATCACGTCTCTTTTAAAGGGGGGTCCGGTGCGTCTGCAGTGGTCTGCTGAGGCGGACAGGGCGTTTGGGAGGCTGAAGGACCTGTTTACCTCGGCCCCGGTGCTGGCGCATCCGGATCCCTCTTTGCCATTTCAGGTAGAGGTGGACGCGTCAGAGGCCGGTATAGGAGCCGTGCTTTCACAACGGTCAGGCGCGCCACCTAAACTCCGCCCCTGTGCTTTTTATTCCAAGAAGCTCAGTCCGGCGGAGCGAAACTATGACGTAGGGGACAGGGAGCTGTTAGCCGTGGTACAGGCCCTAAAGGTGTGGAGGCACTGGCTTGAGGGGGCTCAACACCCTTTCCTCATTTTGACGGACCACCGTAACCTGGAGTACATCCGGGCAGCGAGGAGGCTGAACCCTCGCCAGGCAAGATGGAATATGTTTTTGACCCGGTTTACATTTAAGATCACGTACATCCCTGGGTCACAGAACGGTAAGGCAGATGCACTGTCTCGGCGGTATGACACGGAGGAGAGGTCCGTGGAGCCCACTCCCATACTGCCGGAGTCGTGTCTGGTGGCACCGGTAGTGTGGGAGGTCAATGCTGAGCTCGAGCGGGCGTTACGCACCGACCCTAGTCCACCGCAATGCCCGGAGGGTCGGAAGTACGTTCCGCTCGAGGTTCGGGATCGATTGATCTATTGGGCTCACACGTCACCCTCCTCTGGACACCCTGGTATCGGCCGGACAGTGCACTGTCTTAGTGCCAAGTACTGGTGGCCCACGTTGGCAAGGGATGTGAGGGTTTATGTTTCCTCCTGCTCGGTGTGCGCCCAGTGTAAGGCGCCTAGACATCTGCCTAGGGGTAAGTTACTACCCCTGCCCGTTCCACAACGACCATGGTCTCACCTCTCGGTGGATTTCCTTACTGACCTTCCTCCTTCACAGGGGAATACCACTATACTGGTCGTTGTGGACCGGTTTTCTAAGGCCTGTCGTTTGCTCCCCATGCCGGGCCTTCCTACTGCCCTGCAAACTGCCGAAGCACTATTCACCCATGTGTTCCGGCACTACGGGGTACCCGAGGATATTGTGTCTGATCGAGGTCCCCAATTTACCTCCAGGGTCTGGAGAGCCTTTATGGAGCGGTTGGGGGTCTCGGTGAGCCTCACCTCGGGTTACCACCCGGAGAGTAATGGGCAGGTGGAACGCGTGAACCAGGATGTGGGTAGGTTTCTTAGAACATACTGCCAGGACCGGCCGGAGGAGTGGGAAAGGTACGTTCCCTGGGCCGAGATGGCCCAGAATTCCCTACGCCATTCCTCCACTAACCTAACCCCTTTCCAATGTGTGTTAGGTTACCAGCCGGTTCTGGCACCTTGGCAGCAGAGCCAGATCGAGGCTCCTGCGGTGGATGAGTGGGCGCGGCGCTCGGAGGAGACATGGAACGCTGCACACGTCCACCTGCAGCGGGCCCTCCGTCGTCATAAGGCGAGCGCCGATCTCCACCGCAGTGAGGGACCGGTGTACACACCTGGTGATCGAGTCTGGCTCTCTACCAGAAACCTGCCCCTCCGCCTGCCCTGTCGGAAACTGGGTCGGCAGTTTGTAGGGCCATTTAAAGTCCTGAGAAGGTTGAACGAGGTGTGTTACAAATTACAACTACCTGTTGAATATAAAAGTATTAACCCCTCGTTCCATGTGTCTCTTCTCAGGCCGGTGGTAGCTGGCCCACTCCAAGAAAGTGAGATCAGGGAGACTCCTCCGCCCCCATTGGACATCGAGGGGGCACCGGCGTACTCCGTGAGGTCCATCTTGGATTCGAGACGTCGGATGGGGGGTCTCCAATATCTAGTGGAGTGGGAGGGGTACGGTCCGGAGGAACGGTGCTGGGTGCCGAGGAGAGACATTTTGGACCCGTCTCTCCTGACGGAATTCCATCGTGGGCACCCGACGCACCCTGCTCCGCGTCCTCCTGGTCGGCCCCGAGGCCGGAGTCGGCGCACGTCTGGAGCCGCGCGTCAAGGGGGGGGTACTGTCACGGTTTCGGCCGAGGCTACCTCTCTTCCTTGTTCGGGCAGGCTTCGGCGTTCGTTGTCTCCGGAATACTAGCTGCCACCGTTGCATGTTTCTATGTTCGTTTGCTTTTGTCTGTTTGTTGTGACACCTGTTCTCGTTTAGTGTAATTAGTGTCCTATAAGTTTCTCGTTGTGTTTGTCTAGTGTTGTGTGTGATTGATTTATTTTCTGTCGTGTGTTGTGCTTGTATAATTACTTATTCGCTCGGTTGAGCTTTACTCCACTGTGTTGGAGCGTTTTACGCACATGGTTAGTGCGCCTTTTGTTTTGTCGCCTTCGTGCGTAGTTTCGCCTTCGGGCAAGTTTGTTCGATTTTTCCTTGTTGGAAATTGCACTAAAGTCTTTTGGACTATACTTCGGTGTCCTGCGCTTGATTCCACCACTACACCCACCTACAGCATTCCTGACAGCAGGTATGTTCTGCTATTTTGAATAAAGCTAGCCATACAGCTAATATAAGTTTTAGGCTATTATTAATTTCGTATAGCTAACTAAATAAATGAAGCTATCTAACAGCAATGCTGTTGTGGGCTTACACATGTAATAATTACAACCAGGAGCCTATAATGGAGGAAGTCAGCTTTTCCGTCAGTCCTATCATTTAAATTGAAAATAGGTTATTATAACACAAGGTAAACACACATTTACAATAATTGTTAGGTCTATGTTATTAGCCAAAAATGTACTGATACAAGTACAGAAACATTCATAGCCAGAGGCAACCTAGGCTACACTTTAATTAACACTATACTTATTATACACGCTATGTTCTACAGTGCTGATTCTAAGAACAGGGTTAATTCCCATAAAGTATTAGTATCTCTGTCTCTATCACATACATGCATGGCCAAGGAAGATAGGTTGCATAAACAGATACAAATATAGAGCGATAAGGCGCAAGGGGAAGAGAATAAACAGTGAGAGGGCAAGAATTGGTGAGTACGCTCTGTCCTGCAAATGCCAGAGCACATCAGCGCCGGAGCTACATCTAGTTTGATGTAAGGAAGTAGCCTACTCGATTGCCTATCCAGGGGCCTTGTATGTGATCAGACCTGTTGAAGGTGGGGTTCGTGTGTGAATGTGAGTATGAAAGTGTGAGTATGTATAGCTGTAAGTATGAGAACGTATCAGTGTACCATACCCCGTTCAAAGGCACTTAAATATTTTGTCTTGCCCATTGACCCTCTGAATGGCACACATACACAATCCATGTCTCCAGGCTTTAACCTCTCCTCCCCTTCATCTACGCTGATTTGAAGTGGATTTAACAAGTGACATCAATAGGATAATAGCTTTCCCCTGGTCTGTCATGGAAAGAGCCATCAAAGATGGAGCAGAAAAAGATGGAAAATGAGAGACAGAAGTAGGAGAAGAACAAGAAGTTGGGACAAAAGAGGCATCACAAAGATATGAAGTTTAAGAAGGCCCAGAAGGATTTCATAAAGGAGAAATGGGTCAAGGTAGTCAGAAACAAGTATCTGGCTGCTTTTAAGAGTGAGAACGAGTGGGACAAACTTACACAGAAACGGATTAAAGCTGACTAGAAGAAACAGGAGGACCTCAAGACAAAGGAAGATATGAGAAAGGTGGAAACCAAAGAACACAAAGGCAGCCAGAAGAGAAGAGGCTGCAAGGGAAGAAAAACCTATGATTGGTTTTGGAAAAACTGCAATGGTCCTGCAACAAGTGGAAAATAAATATGTGTGTTTGTATGCGTGAGTAACTTCCATTTTAGTGTCCGGTTCCTGTCACGCCCTGGCTCTGGGGACTATGTTATGTTGAGCTAGGGTGTGTGATTGTATGTTTGTATATCTATGTTGGCCTGAGTGACTCCCAATCAGAGGCAACGAGTGTCAGCTGGTTGTCTCTGATTGGGAGCCATATTTAACTGTCTGGCTGTTCACTTTGTGTTGTGGTTTCTTGTTCCGTTAAGGTTTGTTGATGTAACCAAGGACGTCACGTTTCGTTGTTTTGATCGTGTGATCATTCCTATAATAAATATGTTTGCTTTCAACGCTGCGCCTTGGTCCTCCTCTCTCGTAGACGATCGTGACAGAAGAAACCACCATAACAGGACCAAGCAGCGTGAAGAAGAGAGAGGATGGACTTTGGAGCAGTGGAGTAGGAGTCTCGACTGGGCCAAGCCAAGAGAAGAGGAGAGAGGTTGGACTTTGGAGCAGTGGGGTGAGAGTCTGGCGAGAACGATGGAGGCCTGGCCCACGGGGAGGAGAGACCCCCAGAAAATTTTTAGGGGGGGGCTCACGACGTCGGGGCAGCAGGAGGCCGCGATAGAGCGGTCCAGCGGGTTGGCAGAAGAGGCCGCCAGGTTACGGGAGTCACTGGTCACCAGGGGGAAGGAGGTTGTAGAGGCACGGCGAGAGGTACTGGCGTGTGTTGCCAGTCCGGTCCGGCCTGTTCCTGATCCCCACGTAGGGCCAGTGGTGTGTGTTCCCAGTACGGTCCGGCCTGTTCCTGCCACTCCCACCAAGTCTGTGGTGCGCGTCGCCAGCCCAGTCCGGCCCATCCAAGCTCCCCGCACCAAGTCTGTGGTGCGCGTCACCAGCCCAGTCCGGCCCATTCCTGCTCCCCGCACCAAGTCTGTGGTGCGTTTCGTCAGCCCTGTCCGGCCCGTTCCTGCTCTCCGCACCAAGTCTGTGGTGTGCGTCGCCAGCCCAGTCCGGCCCATTCCTGCTCCCCGCACCAAGTCTGTGGTGCGTTTCGTCAGCCCTGTCCGGCCCGTTCCTGCTCTCCGCACCAAGTCTGTGGTGCGCGTCGGCAGCCCGGTCCGGCCCATTCCTTTACCCAGCACCAAGTCAGTGGTGCGCTTCGTCAGCCCGGCTCGGCCCGTTCCTGCTCCCCGCACCAAGTCAGTGGTGTGCTTCGTCAGCCCAGTCCGGCCTGTCCCTGCTCCACGCACCAAGCCTACGGTGTGCGTCGTCAGCCTGGTAAGGCCCGTTCCTCCTCCACGCACCAAGCCAGGGGTGCGCGTCGTCAGTCCAGCACAACCCGTGCCTGGGTCATGTCCGGAGCCGGATCCGCCGCCGAGGCGGAGTGCCCACCCGGTCCCTCCCCTGTTGTGGTTGTTTGGCGCGGTCAGAGTCCGCGCCTTTGGGGGGGGGTACTGTCACGCCCTGGCTCTGGGGACTATGTTATGTTGAGCCAGGGTGTGTGATTCTATGTTTGTATATCTATGTTGGCCTGAGTGACTCCCAATCAGAGGCAACGAGTGTCAGCTGGTTGTCTCTGATTGGGAGCCATATTTAACTGTCTGGCTGTTCACTTTGTGTTGTGGTTTCTTGTTCCGTTAAGGTTTGTTGATGTAACCAAGGACGTCACGTTTCGTTGTTTTGATCGTGTGATCATTCGTATAATAAATATGTTTGCTTTCAACGCTGCGCCTTGGTCCTCCTCTCTCGTAGACGATCGTGACAGTTCCACTGTAACCCTTTAAGAACATTCAAAAACGTTTCCACAATAATTAGAAAATGGAGCTTGGCAGGTAAAAACAACAGATATAAAACCAGCTGTGTACAGTATCATTACATATTGGTTGAATGAGTCAATTGTGAAATAATGAATGACATTCACCAGACAAATTAGTCATTGGACCAGTGGCGGCTCCTGAAAAAATTCTCAGGAGGGGCAATTTTTCTGATGATTTAGGTGACCTACACACGTGCACGAGTCCGTGCACGCGATTCCAGATATCTTTACCTCTGAATAAACTGCCTTTATTATACCATATCCACCCTGTCCAAAGTCTCTACTTGGTCTCAGTTCTCCAGTAAACTTGTGATTATCAACAGTACACAACGGTAACAAACAATTGGGGGAACTCACGGGGCATATAGTAACCACTTAAAAGGAAGCGATTCCCAAACCTTCCATAACAAAGCCATCACCTACAGAGAGATGAACTTGGAGAAGAGTCCCCTAAGTAAGCTTGTCCTGGGCCTCTGTTCACAAACACAAACAGACCCCACACAGCCCCAGGAAACAACAACAACAACAACAACAACACAATTAGACCCAACCAAATCATGAGAAAACAAAAAGAGAATTACTTGACACATTGGAAAGAACAAACAAAAAAACAGAGCAAACTAGAATGCTATTTGGCCCTAAACAGAGAGTACACAGTGGCAGAATACCTGACCACTGTGACTGACCCAAACTTAAGGAAAGCTTTGACTATGTACAGACTCAGTGACCATAGCCTTGCTATTGAGAAAGGCCGCCGTAGGCAGACCTGGCTCTCAAGAGAAGACAGGCTATGTGCACACTGCCCACAAAATGAGGTGGAAACTGAGCTGCACTTCCTAACCTCCTGCCAAATGTATGACCATATTAGAGACACATATTTCCCTCAGATTACAGCGATCCACAAAGAATTCGAAAACAAACCCAATTTTGATAAACTCCCTTATCTACTGGGTGAAAAACCACAGTGTGCCATCACAGCTGCAAGATTTGTGACCTGTTGCCACAAGAAAAGGGCAACCAGTGAAGAACAAACACCATTGTAAATACAACCCATATTTATGTTTATTTATTTTCCCATTTGTACTTTAACTATTTGCACATTGTAACAACACTGTATATATACATAATATGACATTTGAAATGTCTTTATTCTTTTGAAACTTCTGAGTGTAATGTTTACTGTTAATATTTATTGTTTATTTCACTTTTGTTTACTATCTACTTCCCTTGCTTTGGCAATGTTAACACACGTTTCCCATGCCAATAAAGCCCTTAAATTGAATTGAATTGATAGTAAGGTCGCAATGACACAGAAAGCAGTTCAATGTCGGGGTACAGAGTCGCTCTCTTACCAGGATCGCGGTCCGCTCTGACCAGGGTGAAGGTGGCCGGCTCCACTTCTCTGTCCGGGACTCATCCAGCCAAGTCTCCCAGCTGTATTGGGATTCAGCTGCCAGCAGCGTTTTCATTATTTAGTCCGTTCGTAGCGGGTATGTACACGATCAACAAGATCAGTCCAAAACCAACCACTGGAAATCCATGGTTGGCAGAATGTTTGTAAACTAAGTCTACAAATTAAAAACATAAAATAACGCCGCACTGCAGGTCGCAACAGAGACGCTGGTAGCCGCCATTGTCTTAGTTACGTTCAACGTTACGTCACGTATGACGAAAGCGCGTAAGTGCAAGCCCACAGACACCCATAGAGAATGTATTGAAAGCTTTGAAATGTGAAAAAAATAGATTTTACATGACAGGCTATGAGAGACTTCTGGGCGATTTTCAACTTGACTGAAATCGCCCCAAAAACGGGCGGGGCCATTTGAAGCACGACTTTAGCCTGATTTGACATTTAGTGGCTGGCAGATCAGACGTGAACACTGATAACTGCTGTTGCCGTGATATAATTGATTAGAAAAAAAATCCCTTCCTTTTCCCGTTTGGCAGTGCGTCGCCCATATCGCCCTATTGAACAAGCCGTCCCTGCATTGGACACCATGAGTTTGTTTAGATTTTCCTTTACTGACATGACAAATTAAATACAAAGCAAGAAGTGGCGACGATTAAGACTTCAAGGTGTGGTCTAGTACTGTAGTGTGTTGCTGAAATTCCCTCCCCCTGGAGCTACTTCAAAAGGGCCTGTATATCCGACCTTCGCAAAACTGCAGTAACCGCCTGAACTGACCTTTGTTCGTAAGTACTGTAAATCAAATGCCGACTTCTCATAGTTGGTTCAAGTCCCAGGTTTGCTTAATTTTCCTGTGTTTTATATATATTCCACACTGAGGTTGGAATAACAGTGAAATTCTGAAAGATTACAATGCCGTTTTTAGTGTAAGAGCCATTTTAAAAGACGCCTGAAATGTCATTCTATGGTGGTGAGACGAAATGTTGGCCTGCCTGGTGACATCACACCTCCAAACCGCTGTCAATAACAGCTAGTTTTCCCCTCCCCACTCACACCACTCCCAGACAGTCCTATCAAAATTCTTGCTTGAGAAATGTCTCTTTGCTAAGAAGCTATTAGTTTCTTTTTGACCATTTTAATTTAAAATAAATCACAGTAAGGTACTTAATTGTTACCCAGAAACTATTTTAAATTGAGATAAAACAGCTGCATTGGACCTTTAAATGGGACTCTTCTTCTCTTACTCCCATATAGTCATCTTTAACTTTAGCTCTAATTTTAACCAAACTTTTTTGCATCTCCTATATGGACGAGGATATGGGCGACGCCATCCGGCCCTACGTGGTGCACCGCTGCCGCCAGAGCATTGCCTTCTCCCTGCAGACGGCATGGCTGCTCGGCGCCTACTCCTCCGACATGCACATCTCTACCCAGCGCCACTCGCGCGGCACCAAGCTGCGCAAGCTAATCCTCTCAGACGAACTAAAACCCCACTCAGCTTCTAAAGGTGTGGGTCCCGCCGGTGCTGCGGACGCCAGCCCTGGGCTGCGGGACGTTGCCCACATTCGACACCACCAGCGGCACACCATGGAGCCGCCCCCGGCCCCCGACAGCCAAATCATCCCTGCCGATGCCTACCTCTCGCCTTCCAAGCGGACACATCAGCGATCCAAGTCGGACGCCACGCATTGCACAAGCCTGGGGAGTAGCCTCAGGAGAACAGCCAGCAACCCCAAGGTGGAAAGCGGCTACGATGAGGTGAGTACCTTTTTTAACATATTTTGTCATACAAAAAGAGGGAAGGGAGAGTGGGATCAGAGTTGTAGAGTATAGAATGTCTTTGTACGTTTTTAATCTTTAATAGTAGGCCTGTTGCATACATGTTCTCTTTTATAGTCCCTATGGATGATAAAGCACAGGAAACCCTGAGTAACCTGAATACCAAGTTTTTCTCCATCTGTGTGTCAGTAGTAAATGGTTGTCCTACAGAACACTGTGGGATTCAGCAAGGGAAACTTGGATCAGCCATGCTGGAGTGTGCTGAGTCAGCAATACTTTTTATTATTCGCAGGTGCAGCGTTTGCTTGCGACTTGCAGGCTCATCTTCCATGTCTCACAATAATATTACTTGTGCAAAAACTGTTCTGTCAAAATTGAACATTCTTTGGGAGCCCAGGAGTACGAGTTTTGGACATTGAAGAGCGTTATTCCAGCTCTTTCTATGGTCTAGCCAGACTACCCTCAGTCTAACTAATAAAGAAGGGGGTGGGGTTAGGTAGCATCTGTCCCACATCTCCAGAGTTCCCTCCCCTATTGTTTTGGGCGTGCAGTGTCCTCCCTCTCCTTTTTGGCTGGACTTCTCAGCCAGATTGCTCTGCAGCTGGTGTCAGAGTGAGGTTGAGGGTGGGTCCCTCTCGAATGGAGAGCTTGGTGAAAAAAATGGGTCACTTTCTATCATTGCAGACATTAGATTGTTTAGCAGATGCTATTGTGAGCATGTTTGTGTTGGGGCAGGATTTGTGTCAGTGTTGACGAGCGATATGGTTCTGGTGGAAGTTTTCTGCTTCCTCTTGTCTGGCCTTTCTCTCGGTCTCACTGATTGTCTGGCTTGCAACCTTCTGTCAGTCCTCTCTCTCTCTCATCAGGGGATCAGTTATTTTATGAGAAATCAAATTGGGTAGTTTTAGATGGGACAAGGTCCTGAACTATAGCAGAAAGATGGTCCCTCTCCCCTCGTTCAACGCTTTCTTGGACTCTCCCAGGCATCTTGCTGTGTTATGCATTTTCTCCCTACTACCAATGTTTCCTCTCACCTCTAGTCTCTCTCTCACCTCTCTCTATTCTGTTTTTTGTGCCTGTTTTTGTCATCCTTTTTTAAAATCCTCTACCCATCCCTCTCTCAGCTAATCTCCTCTCCTTCTCTTTCTCTCTCCCTCACTCTGTTTTCCTCCCCTCCCTTCCCCACGGATGCCTGCATCAAACCTCCCTGCTGATGTTGTTGTGGCCAGTGATCCCTGTTTAATCTGTGTCTGTGCTGTGAAGAATCCTGTAGGGCAGGTGGAGCACATTAACAATCCACAGAATGCAACCAACAGCCCAAAGGAGTTCAAGGGCACTTCGCTTTATTGACTTTGCTCTTTAGGATGTATTAGCAAAGATGGGCAGAAACTGCTTCTCCAATAGAAATCCCCGATCACGCTTGTAGGTGATGTTTTGGCAACGTTAGCTAGCTAAGCTCATGTGCAGAAACACATCGTCGGGTTTAACGGTCGTGCAGGCCGTCAAATCAAAGGCACATAGTTTCAAGCTAGGCTTAAGTAGCGGAAACTGTCATTACTACAACCTCATGAAAGTGACAGGTTTTTATTTGACAAAAACTTTGATATAAAGTTGTTTTTGTTGAAAATAAAAACCTGTCACTTTCATGAGGTTGTAGTAATGACAGTTTCCGCTGCTTAAGCCTAGCTTGAATCTGTGTTGCATTTAGATTTCGAGAAACTTAACAACTAAGAATACATTTTTCACTTCTCCCATTAACTTACCAAACCCTGGTCTGGTCTGCTGAGTCTGCTTCGCAAGCATTATGGGAAGTCTCGCGTGTTGCGCCTCTGGGTTTAGAAACTCTGTGGTATTAGTACACAGTGATCACTAGTTGGATGCCAAGCAGTCCATTTTGCTTTGATAATAAATACTGTACTGATAGTCCTTATTGATAAGGCTTCACACGCCATCTTGTTAGTCCTGGTTATTGGCCTAAGGACTGACCTGACTAATTTTGTTTTGATCTTTTTACTTGGCCTCTGGCTGGATTGCAACAGTGAGGAAAAACCAAGAGGCACCAATCACAGTGAAGAGGAAGAAGAATGCTGTGAAATATGTCCACAATTTTGAGCCGCGCTGTAATGTGAGTGGGACCACCCCCGCAGTGCAGATTGGGTGGGTGTTGCATTACAGCCCTTTTTTGTTTACAGTCTGGGCTCAGCTGTCAGTGCCCAGGTATGCCCTCTCCGCCACAATACTTCCCTCTTCCTGCCCACCTCGCGTCGTCTTGGCAACATAGCCGCCGGGCTGGGGCACTGTGGTGGATTCAGATAGCACCATTTTCCCCCAGAGTGGGATTCAATGTAAACATACATGGGGGAGTTTAACTACAGATGCAGCTGTCGCTTTACACAAATTATTTCTGTTTCTATATACACTACCGTTCAAAAGTTTGGGGTCACTTAGAAATGTCCTTGTTTTTGAAAGAAAAGCATTTTCTTTGTCCATTTTTAAAATAACATCAAATTGATCAGAAATACAGTGTAGACATTGTTAATGTTGTAGCTGGAAACGGCAGATTTTTTATGGAATGTCTACATAGGCGTACAGAGGCCAATTATCAGCAACCATCTGTCCTGTGTTCCAATGGCACGTTGTGTTTGCTAATCCAAGTTTATCATTTTAAAAGGCTAATTGATCATTAGAAAACCATTTTGCAATTATGTTAGCACAGCTGAAAACTGTTGTGCTGATTTTAAAGGAGCAATAAAACTGGCCTTCTCTTGACTAGTTGAGTATCTGGTGCATCAGAAATTGTGGGTTCGATTACAGGCTCAAAATGGCCAGAAACAAACAACTTTCTTCTGAAACTCGTCAGTCTATTCTTGTTCTGAGAAATGAAGGCTATTCCATGCGAGAAATGCCAAGAAACTGAAGATCTTGTACAACGCTGTGTACTACTCCCTTCACAGAACAGCGCTCTAACCAGAATAGAAAGCGCGTATTACACTGTATTTCTGATCAATTTGATGTTATTTTAATGGACGAAAAATTGCTTTTCTTTTGAAAACAAGGACATTTCTAAGTGACCCCAAACTTTTGAACAGTAGTGTGTGTGTGTGTGTATATATATGTGTGTGTATATATATGTCAGAATTACATGGCCAGTATTGAATAGAGGAGAATCCTAGCAAATTCTGAGCGTTTGAGAGACTGTTTTACAACCGGAGTATGCAATATTGGTTTCATCAACACACCTGTATCAACTGCATGTCGGCCATTTGCGGTTATACGTGAGTGCCGGTGGAAAGTTTATCTGGATATAGGACATCTGACATGACAATGACATTAATACATGCTAATAGTTAACTAGCGAGAACCAGCCACTCACTATGTTTTGAAATGGCTATCTAGTTAGTCTATAGGCGATATCATTATTTTACCTGCTGCGCAATGTCTCTCACCCCCTCTCTCCTCTGGCAACTGCCCACGTGAACACATGCAGGTGATGGACACACCATGACTTTTCCAAGATTTTCATTGCTGACCAAAAATTGGCTATAACTGGGTAAATAGCTCACTAACTAGCAATCAATATCAACATGTTCACGTGGAGCTAGTCTCGCTTTGATCTCAAAAACACATCTTGCGACTGCATGATTGAAAGACCACTCGTGCCTGTAGGCCTACAATAACAGAGGACACTTTGATCAAATTCTGATTGGGGTAGCATAATTGTTAGATTTTTGTGATTTTTAGCGTGATTTATTATGATTTTTTACTTATCCGTTCGGTCAAGCATCAACGTCGGGCCCAGCATTATTCACTTGAACATAAAGACGTTCGGTGGCAGGCAAATGCCTCAACATTGATTTGACTGCTGTAAAATCAGTTGTAGGTCTTTAGACTGACTTCCTTATCAGATAGGCTAGTACAGAGGAGCGATGCGTTGTCACCCGATTTTAGCTCCGCCCTTACAAAATGGTATTCTAACACGTCGCCCTGTGTTCAACAATCACCTGGACAACAAGTGCAAAGGACGTCTGCTCTACTGCTGACGTACATGCACACAGAGAAAATGCATTTCTGCCACACCTTGTTGTGTTCTGCAGGTAACCCAAGCCTCAGGCTCGGTCTCCCTGTCGACTCTATCCCCAAGGCAGTTGTCATCAGCAACGTGTACTTTGGTTACATGTCTATTGGGTGAGCAGTTACTGTCTATACAGGTACATTCCGGAAAGTATCCTACAGCTAATTGCTCATTTTAGGCTAGACTCCTGAAATGCATTACATATTTGAAAATCTAATCAGCATGAGAATTACATTTTCAGTTATTTGGATCCAGTTGCGGTCAAATACACTATATATACAAAAGTATGTGGACACCCCTTCAAATTAGTGGATTTGGCTATTTCAGCCACACCTGTTGCTGACAGGTGTATAAAATCGAGCACAGCCATGTGATCTCCATAGACAAACCATGGCAGTAGAATGACCTTACTGAAGAGCTCAGTGACTTTCAACGTGGCACCGTCATAGGATGCCACCTTTCCAACAAGTCAGTTTGTCAAATTCCTGCCCTGCTAGAGCTTCCCCGGTAAACTGTAAGTACTGTTATTGTGAAGTGGAAACGTCTAGGAGCAACAACGGCTCAGCCGCAAAGTGGTAGGCCACACAAGCTCACTGAACGAGACCGACGAGTGCTGAAGCGCATGGCGCATAAAAATAGTCTGTCTTCGGGTTCCAAACTGCCTCTGGAAGCAACGTGAAGTGGGTTCCCATGGCCGAGCAGTAACTTGGTATTGCGTAAGATCACCATACGCAATGCCAAGTGTCGGCTGGAGTGGTGTAAAGCTCACCGCCATTGGACTCTGGAGCAGTGGAAACGCGTTCTCTGGAGTGATGAATCATGCTTCACCATTTGGCAGTCCGACGGACTAATCTAGGTTTGGCGGATGCCAGGAGAACGCTACCTGCCCAAATGCATAGTGCCAACTGTAAAGTTTGGTGGAGGATGAATAATGGTCTGGGGCTGTTTTTCATGGTTCGGGCTAAGCCCTTTAGTTCCAGTGAAGGGAAATCTTAACGCTACAGCACACAATGACATTCTAGACGATTCTGTGCTTCCAACTTTGTGGCAACAGTTTGGGGAAGGCCCTTTCCTGTTTCAGCATGACAATGCCCCTGTGCACAAAGCGAGGTCCGTACAGAAATGGTTTGTTGAGATCGGTGTGGAAGAACTTGACTGGCCTGCACAGAGCCCTGTCCTCAACCCCATCGAACACCTTTGGGATGAATTGGAACGCTGACTGCGAGCCAGGCCTAATCGCCCAACATCAGTGCCCGACCTCACGAATGCTCTTGTGGTTGAGTAGAAGCAAGTACCCGCAGCAATGTTCCAACATCTTCCAACATGCCCACGATTTTGTAATGAGATATTTGACAAGCAGGTGTCTACATACTTTTGGTAATGTAGTGTATATTGTCACCCTTGCACTTTACAATGGAGTGCAATAGAGCAGAAGACTCGTTTGCTACAACACCTTGCTTGTTTCAGCAAGGAGCAAAGTTTCATCATGTTGTTGAGTCCATGAACAGTTGTTCCACAAAAAAAAAGACGGGTTATTTTATTTTCGTGCCGGCTTCATCCATAACCGAGTGGCGCAGTGGTCTAAGGCACTGCATCTCAGTGCTTGAGGCGTCACTACAGACCCCCTGGTTCGATTCCAGGCTGTATCACAACTTGCCGTGATTGGGAGTCCCATAGGGCGGCGCAGAATTGGTCCAGCGTCGTCTGGGTTTGGCTGGTGTAGGCCGTCATTGTAAATAAGAATATGTTCTTAACTGACTTGCCTAGTTAAATAAAGGTAAAATAAAAAAATATATACGGTAATTGTGCCAGCCCTAACAGGACTCGACTCTATATGATAGAGCAGATATCCACTCTACCTTTTCAAATCTATGAATTACATTTTGGGAAGTGTTACCCAGCCACTTGGAACACCAATTATTTTGCCTCGTTAAGCATGGGTCCAGAATCAGTAGGGAAATCCGATCCCAGTAACACTCGGGGACCCTTCCTCAACAGAACGTCCTGTCCACTCTGGAAGTAATGTCAGGAAGTCATGACGTTTGGTCATGATCCAGAAAATACACTTCTTCACAGGAAAGGCATTTTGACATTTGACTACAAAAGTAGAATGCTAAGGAAGCTGCTTGGTTTGCCTGTCAACACAAAAAGACCAAGGAAATGCTATGAAATACAGGTTCCTCGTCCTGGAAAATCTGTGGTTTAGAATAGGTCTAACTAGGGCTGTGGCGGTCATGACATTTTGGCAGGCGGTAATTGTCATGCAAATGACTGCCGGTCTCACGGTAATTGACCGTTAATTAACATAAACATGTTTAGCGCGCTTTTGGAACATCTAGATTTTAAAAAGTCCAAGTACATTTTTAATATAGCCATCACAATAAAATCCATTATTGATTTAGTTGTGATAGGCTTATAAACCAGGGAATGTCTTAGAAATCAAAACATAAAGGGCTGCATGATGCAACTCTATATATTGATGATTTGGAGAGGGGGAGATCTAATCAATGGAAGATGGAATTAAAAGTGAAATGAGAGGCTACAACGACCAAAAGCCAACCGGTATGCTGCTATTTATGCTATAGTCTGAGTGCAGTTATGTGTAGGCTAACGGTAGGACGGTGAAAAGCGCAGTAATGTTATGGCTAGGCTCAATTAGCCGAGTTAGCTAGCTTCTCTCAGTTTGATACAGTCAAGACAGGTACTGAATAATCGGATTGGATGATAAATAACTAGCAAGAAGTTAACAGTGGTTGCGGTCTCTCTCTCAGGCTCATGGTGCTTACTCATACATTCACACACACACCGAACGGCCTCCACTCCCTAACAGCCTCGCTCTCGCTCTCTCCCCTCCCATGGGTCCGGTTGAATAAAGTAGCAAAACAATTGGCTTTTCTGCTGCTTCCCTCACTCGGATCAGACCAGTTGTCCTTTCGGGAGAGGTTTTAAAAATGTATGCATATTGGGTCCGGGGCTTTCCCGTGTCCATTTCGGAACAGGAACTGTAACTTCCATAATTATTTGTCCTCATCATTCAGATTATTCAAATTAAATCATGATGTGATTAGAGGGACAATAGAGCACTGAGTTCCAGGCCATTAGCAAGTTTGGTAGGCTATCCATCAGCACCGTTCATTTGCGCAGTTTTGGATTGGGATTACCTTTACCAACGGGAATTTAACTGCGGTCACGACTCGTGACTGGCGGTAATAAGGTCACCGCAACAGCCCTAGCCCTAATCTGTGTGTCAACGCCACCTCTAGGCTCTGTTTCAATGTCCACACCAACTAGCACATGTATGCATTGGGCATGATTTCTTTGTGGTATAAAAGTATGGACATTGGCATGTAGTGCAATGGTCTCAACCCCTTGGGTTGTTTTTCTTTCTGTAATCGGATAACTTGCTTCATGTTTTTGAAAAATGCTTCTGGGAGTTTTGGAATGGGGAGACTCAGCTAAATGTAAAGACACCTGGAGTAACCTTTACTGAAGGAGAGTCAGTCAAAGTCAGTCATAATTACACACCTTTACACATTTTACATGGTAGTCCTAAGCAACAAATACGCCACTGGCAGTAGTTCATGTGGCAAAAATTGGCCTACCTGGTATTAAAGGTAGACTCAGTGGGATGACGTAGATGCAGAAAGTAAACAGCATAGTGGGTCAATTTCCACAACAACTAAGAGCGTTGAAGTGCGAGGCTCAACTTCTCCGCTGTTTTGGTCCCTTGGCTACCATGCTGTAACAGTGCGACTGTGTGAGCAAAGTATTTTATCTCGCTCATCTCAATATCTGCGGTGCTGCTCGTGGCAACATACATTTCACTGAGTCTACCTTTAACTAAGAACTAACAAATTAACCTTTTTTTCTTGTGTGTTAAGTATTTTAACAAAAATGTTAACTGTCCCATATGTTAGCCTACTTAATTGGAACTTGTTTCCATAACAAAACAAAATGTAAGTACTTTTTTTATATAGTAACCTTATGATTGAGTTGTTATCTAATTTCAAAGTAGCCTTAATGGTGGACTGTAGAACAAAGGACTTCCTAGATTTGTACTTTGACCTACTATAATGGTATTGAATATTGCTCATACTTTAAATATGAAGATATTGGACACCATAAGTTGACTAAACATCTCCAAGGCCCAAGAGCTTGTTTGGTATCTGGGTTTCGCTCAAGTCTCTCATTTTAACCATTGTGGTACTGATCTCTGGTGCTGGTATGTGGTACTGCAATGGGTTGACAGAATTTAATTTATTTGCTTCTTTCTCCCTGTGCCCATGCATTCTTAGTCTTATACCTCCCCTTGGTTTTCTCTTCAGATTCCGCTCCTAAAACATCCTTCTTTCAATTCCCATCATACCCATCTTCCTCCCTCCTTTCTCAGCCTCTTTTTTTTTTTTTTTTTTTTTGTGTGTGCAGTCATTCAAGGAAGGACCCTAAAAAAAAGATGTGCCACTTGTTATTTGCTGTAGCTTGTTGTAAATGTCTTCAGAACACAAAAAGACATCTGTCTTGATCTAGATTCTAACCAGCTCTCCTCCTCCTAACCTTGCTCCTCCTCTCTGTAGCCGTTGCGCCTGACGCTGCAGAGGGAGTTCATCAAGTCTCTGATGGGCATCGGAAAGCGGCTGGCCACGCTGCCCACCAAGGAGCAGAAGACCTGGCAGCTCATCTCAGAGCTGTCACAGCTCAACCACAAGCTGCCAGCCCGCGTCTGGGTGCCCACTGCAGGTAGCTTGGTATAGTTAAAAGTAACCGAAAGGTCTTCCCAGACTAGTGAGAAAATCTGTCGAGTGCCCTTGAGAAGGCATTTAACCCTATGCTCTTTGTTGGATGGCTCTGCTAATAATGTAATGTAAATGCAGCCTTCGACCACCACGTGGTGCGCATTCCCCACACACAGGCCGTGGTGCTCAACTCCAAAGATAAGGTGAGGCAACTTGTTGTAATACACATGTATAAGGAGGTACACACACACACACAACAGGCTCCAAAAACAAGGTGACCAGAATGCCTAGTAGTTTGACACGATTAATTAGTTAACTAATTTGTTAGTTTATTTATTTCCTGAGGAGCCTGGAGTTTAGATGGAGTGGGCCCCAATGCTCTTTGTCAATGGGACTTCCTGCATAAATGTACTCCAGTGACCTCTTCATTCTCCCCTTCCTCTCAGGCCCCGTACATCATCTACGTGGAGGTGCTGGAGTGCGAGAGGTTCGAGACGTCCGGCATTCCCCTGCGCATCCCGGAGACATGCATCCGCAGCGCCCGCTCTGTGGACAACCTCTTCCCGGAGTGCGTTGGCATCACAGCCGAGCAGCGCCCCGGCAGTTTCTCCACCGTGCCCAACTACGACAACGACGACGAGGCCTGGGCCGTGGATGACATCGGCAAGTTGGAAGTGGAGGTAGGTACCCATGGCAACCACATGGTGGCACCGTCTGACTTTAAGTCACATTTTGATGACTAGGTTGTTGGGGAAGGAGGAGGTGAATCAGATTTGAATGTACTTTTAACTCTGGGGTCCTTCTATGGTTCCAGCTCCCAGAAGGCCACACCAGTAGCAGTGACAACATCTCCCAGTTCTCTGTGGACAGCATCACCAGCATGGAGAGCAAGGAGCCTGTCTTCATCGCCGCTGGCGACATCAGGTACAGCTGATGACTTTAGGGTCACTGCCTGACAGAATTGCCCTGCTAGCTTGTAGTTTGTCTTTAAGACTTTCTTGTTATAGAGTTTTGGTCTGGATAGCTGTTTTACAACCGCATGTTTCTTTTGTCTTAGGCGACGTCTATCAGAGAACCTGGCCCACACCCCCACAACGTTCCGGAAAGATCCGGAGGACCCGTCCCGCTGTGGCGCTCAAGGAGCCCTGGCAGGAGAAAGTCAGGTGGGTGATTGGTACATAGAAATATACACTGCTCAAAAAAAATAAAGGGAACACTAAAATAACACATCCTAGATCTGAATGAATGAAATAATCTTATTAAATACTTTTTTCTTTACATAGTTGAATGTGCTGACAACAAAATCACACAAAAATTATCAATGGAAATCAAATGTATCAACCCATGGAGGTCTGGATTTGGAGTCACCCTCAAAATTAAAGTGGAAAACCACACTACAGGCTGATCCATCTTTGATGTAATGTCCTTAAAACAAGTCAAAATGAGGCTCAGTAGTGTGTGTGTGTGTGGCCTCCACGTGCCTGTATGCCCTCCCTACAACGCCTGGGCATGCTCCTGATGAGGTGGCGGATGGTCTCCTGAGGGATCTCCTCCCAGACCTGGACTAAAGCATCCGCCAACTCCTGGACAGTCTGTGGTGCAACGTGGCGATGGTGGATGGAGCGAGACATGATGTCCCAGATGTGCTCAATTGGATTCAGGTCTGGGGAACGGGCGGGCCAGTCCATAGCATTAATGCCTTCCTCTTGCAGGAACTGCTGACACACTCCAGCCACATGAGGTCTAGCATTGTCTTGCATTAGGAGGAACCCAGGGCCAGCATATGGTCTCACAAGGGGTCTGAGGATCTCATCTCGTTACCTAATGGCAGTCAGGCTACCTCTGGCGAGCACATGGAGGGCTGTGCGGCCCCCCAAAGAAATGCCACCCCACACCATGACTGACCCACCGCCAAACCGGTCATGCTGGAGGATGTTGCAGGCAGCAGAACGTTCTCCACGGCGTCTCCAGACTCTGTCACGTGCTCAGTGTGAACCTGCTTTCATCTGTGAAGAGCACAGGGCGCCAGTGGCGAATTTGCCAATCTTGGTGTTCTCTGGCAAATGCCAAACGTCCTGCACGGATTTGGGCTGTAAGCACAACCCCCACCTGTGGACGTCGGGCCCTCATACCACCCTCATGGAGTCTGTTTCTGACCGTTTGAGCAGACACATGCACATTTGTGGCCTGCTGGAGGTCATTTTGCAGGGCTCTGGCAGTGCTCCTCCTGCGCCTCCTTGCACAAAGGCGGAGGTAGCGGTCCTGCTGCTGGGTTGTTGCCCTCCTACAGCCTCCTCCACGTCTCCTGATGTACTGGCCTGTCTCCTGGTAGCGCCTCCATGCTCTGGACACTACGCTGACAGACACAGCAAACCTTCTTGCCACAGCTCGCATTGATGTGCCATCCTGGATGAGCTGCACTACCTGAGCCACTTGTGTGGGTTGTAGACTCCGTCTCATGCTACCACTACCAAAACATCAGCCAGGAAGCATAGGAACTGAGAAGTGGTCTGTGGTCACCACCTGCAGAACCACTCCTTTATTGGGGGTGTCTTGCTAATTGCCTATAATTTCCACCTGTTGTCTATTCCATTTGCACAACAGCATGTGAAATATATTGTCAATCAGTGTTGCTTCCTAAGTGGACAGTTTGATTTCACAGAAGTGTGATTGACTTGGAGTTACATTGTGTTGTTTAAGTGTTCCCTTTATTTTTTTGAGCAGTGTAATTACTAGAAGAGACAAAATGGATGGGCATACACAATCCCCCACCCGAGGATACATGTCTGTCCCACTTAGTGCAGCGAAGACAACACATTGTGGCATTGTAAAGTCATTTGCTGTGTCTCACTATTTCTTTCCGCTCTCTCCATCCCTCAGGCGGATAAGGGAGGGCTCCCCTTACGGTCACCTGCCAAACTGGCGGCTGCTGTCGGTCATCGTGAAGTGTGGGGACGACCTGAGGCAAGAGCTACTGGCCTTCCAGGTGCTCAGCCAGCTACAGGTACTTGACTCTCCACAGTAGAGTCCCATTCCACAGAAATGCTCTGAATTATTTATTCTTATTAGCATTCATTCAATCACTAATTCGCTCCACTACTCCCCTTTCCTCTCCAGTCCATCTGGGAGCAGGAACACGTCCCCCTGTGGATCAAGCCCTATAAGATCCTGGTGATGTCATCGGACAGCGGGATGATCGAGCCCGTGCTGAACGCTGTCTCTCTGCACCAGGTGAGCAGAGAAAATGAGATGGACCCAATTGTGCACTTGAAATCTCATGACAAAGTTGCCTAACAATAACTTCAAGCCGAGTTGTTTAGCTATGTAATCCAGTAACTCTTGGGATGAAAGATTTTGATAATCTAAGTAATTTCGTGTCAGTTGCTAATTCTAATGGAATGCCGTGTCGGTAGCTTTTTCTAATGGAATACTGTGTCTGTTGCTATTTCATACAAAATGCTGTTTCTGTGCTCCAGGTGAGGAAGCAGAGCCAGCTGTCTCTGCTGGACTACTTCCTGCAGGAGCACGGCAGCTACACCACCGAGGCCTTCCTCACCGCCCAGTGCAACTTTGTGGAGAGCTGCGCCGGCTACAGTCTCATCTGCTACCTGCTGCAGGTTAAAGACAGGTGGGCAGCCCTCCCTTTTCACCCCTCTTCAGTTTCACTCGTTACATTACTCACATGTTCCATTTCCCCTCTTAGCTTCCTTTGTCTTTGAGCCTGTTTGGCTACATTTACACAGGCTGCACAATTCTGATCTTTTGCCAATAATTGGGCAGAAGGTCAGAATTGGGCTGCCTGTGTAAACACAGTTTTTGTGGTCTGATATCAACTACCACATCCCACCCTCTCCTCTATTCCTATACCCTTTACTCAGTTCCCCTATCCCTCATCTCCTTTCTGTCTTTCTCCAGACACAATGGAAACATCCTCCTGGACTCGGAGGGCCACATAATCCACATTGACTTTGGCTTCATCCTGTCCAGCTCGCCCAGGAACCTGGGCTTTGAGACCTCCGCTTTTAAGCTCACCAGCGAATTTGTGGATGTGAGTCAAATGAATTATACTGCATGCGAATTTGCATTGTCATATAAGTGTAAACTGGAGAACACTGTGGAATTGATCACAACTAGCTGCACAATCTAGCTAGAAACCTCACAAAATGTTCACTGCATAAATGCATACATTTGTTAGTGTTCAAAGATGCTATTAGCGAGTTTGCTGGTTAGCTGCAGTAGCCTGCATAACCTGTTGGTTTTTTATGTGTAAAGACTAACCTCTGTTGTCTGTGGTTCTCTCAGGTGATGGGAGGCCTGGATGGAGACATGTTCAACTACTACAAGATGCTGATGCTCCAGGGCCTGATAGCTGCTCGCAAACACATGGAGAAGGTGGTCCAAATAGTGGAGATCATGCAGCAAGGTACTGTTAGCTAAAACGGTATATTAGCATGACCAGTGTGTTGTGGTGTTTTTCCATAAACATTATCTATCTGCCCGGTTTCTCTGTGGTCTTGGGATTGCAACTCCTCTGACTCCCTCTCCCTGGGTCTCCCCTCTCTCCTCCCCCACCAGGCTCTCACCTACCCTGCTTCCATGGCTCCAGCACCATCCGCTACCTGAAGGAACGTTTCCACATGAGCCTGACGGAGGAGCAGCTACAGGTGCTGGTGGAGCAGATGGTGGATGGCTCCATGCGCTCCATCACCACCAAGCTTTACGACGGCTTCCAGTACTTCACCAACGGCATCATGTGAACAGTTCGACACCAAACTCTACTACATGGGACAACCACATGGGAGAGCAAGCAAACATACATATAAAGATGGTGGTGAACATGTGCATATGGACTCACGCATGTGTGCTTGCCATAGCAGCACATTTAGGAAAATGGACTTGTGTATAGACTAGTGCTACAGGACCTGTTTGCAAACTCGGTATGTTCTTTGTCTTAGACGGACCACTGTTTACCCCCTCCTTGTTTTGGCCTTGTGGAGGGGGAGTCCGCACCTCCTCTCCCTCTTGTCCTCCTATCCATAGGACATTTACCGCATTGACTGTTCTAAAACGAGGCATAACGCACAGTTCAAATCACACACGAAAAGGATAAGTATCAATATCGGAGAAGGTACTTCATTGAAAAAGGGGGAGGGGCAATGTGGTAGTGGTCTATATTCAGAGGAGCCAAGAAGACTTTTCTCAGAATGGATGAAAAATGAATAACTGTAGATCAATTGTGCAAGAGCATCACAAAGCAGTACATATAGAATATATGTACTTCTTTTTGTTCTTAGAGCAAAATTGACTTTGAGAAGTTGAGAAACCACTATGTAACGACAACGAAAGCACAAGACATATCAATTGCTGAGGTTTTCTAATGGACATTTTCTTTGTTCTCTGAAAGTTCTGTGGTTATCAAGAGTGAGCCAACCCGAAGAGAGGGGAAAAAGGACTATAACAACCATTGGTGTATGAGTGTTATCTGTCTGGAAAACATCTCCTTAATCCAAGGTTTTTATGTGTTTTGAACGATGTTTAAACTTGAACTGGAAAATTGAACTAGGACCAACTAATCTCTTATTAGGGGGTTCAAGCATGCAGCAAAGCTGCTGGTTGTATGTGTTTTTGTTCCCATCCTTAATAGCAGGTGCAGTTTCATTTTAATCTGGGTTTTGGACAACTGGGGCTCATTCAGTAGAGCACATCTGTAACGCACTTAGTGTTATAGATAGAAATGCAATGAATAGAAAAGAGACTGTTCTCTATCGTCACAGTTCAATTCTCTAGGGACTCTTGTCCTTACTGAATAAGTGCATTACTCAGCCACAGCATCATGTCTCCGTACTGGGTCAGGCCACAGGACTTCATCCACATCACAGGCCACATTTTGTCTGGCCAGGCAACGGGGGAAAAAAACCCTGGCATGCCGTATCCAGGCTTGGCATGCCTCCACACCTATGTCACCACAGGCAAGTCCCATGGCTTGCAGGAGATTTACCCTGGTGTAAGGTTGGCGTTCATATACCTTCCACCGCCATGAGGGAGAAGAATTCCTCAATGGGGTTTAGGAAAGGGGAGTACGGTGGAAGGCAAAGATTGATAAAACCTTGGTTCATATTGTACCACTCTCTAACCTGGAGGGCTCTGTGAAAACTCACATTGTCCCAAACAACAACATAGATGGGATGCTCATCCTGCTGCCCTAACAAAGCATCTCGCATGTGATTGAGGAAAATGAGGAGCTGGTGAGTGTTGTAGGGCCCCAGGTTGGCATGATGGTGGACTACCCCATGATTGCTGATGGCAGCACATAATGTGACATTGCCACCACGCTGCCCAGGAACACCAACAATGGCCCGATGGCCAATCACATTATGGCCTCTCCTTCTCCTTTTGGTGAGATTAAACCCAGCTTCATCCATGTAGATGTATTGATGGGGTCTTTCCATTGCATCCAGTTGAAAAACCCTCTGTAGAAATAGATATAGTTTTGTAAGTGATACGGAAAAAGTGATTTAGGCCACTACAGTAAATCACTACTTAGAGTAATCAACATTGAATGTGTCTGGATATATGCCAACCTGTACATACTGGAATCTTTGCTCTTTGACTCTGTCTGAGTTGCGATCAAAGGGCACTCTGTATAGCTGTTTCATGCGCAGTCTGTTGCGCTTGAGGACACGATCAACAGTAGAGAGGCTGACACTGTTGATACCCTCAAAATTTAAATGGTCCTCAATGATCTTCTGCTGAATTTCGCTCAGTTTAATGGCATTGTTCTCACGGACCATATCAACAATTAGGGGTCTCTTGGTGTGGGGAGAACATACCTGTCCTCCCACCCCCATGTGGCAGTCTTTCAATTCTACAAAAAGAGAACATGGAGTTACAAAAAATATACACGGAATACTAGGCCTACAAACAGTTAGACCAACCCTCCATTACAATACTACAGTACATTGGTACAGTGATGTACTGAAACATATATTTACTTACAGTATACTGTGGTACAGTATATAGTATGTCATACAGTAATTGCTGTCAACATTTACATACTGTCCTATAATGTAAAAAAAAGGTAATTACCTGTTCTCTTCTCTAAATCTTCGGATTATGGTGGACACAGTGAATCTACTGATGTTTGGTTGTACCCTTTGTCCAGCCTCCCTCATGCTCATACCATGGACAAGAACATGATCAATCACAGTAGCTCTGATTTCATCAGATATTACTGTTCTTTGTCTTCGCTGACCACCTCGACCACCTCGACCTCCTCTCACACGAACTCTTCCTCTCAGATTTCTATCCATTGTAGGGCCTCACAAACCAGTGCTCTCTGAACTGGCTTACTGTATATGTTCCCTCACATCATTAGCCACAAGTGTGATCAATTTTGAGTTGTTGTGTTCAAGTAGTGACACCTGTGCTCTAATTGTGTTTTGACTTTTTGTCACCTGTGCTCACCATTATGCAGCACGGGTGCATCACAATGAAAATGTGTTGCCAAGTTATGTCTAAACAGGTGAAAAGTGCTTATGGTTTTACCAAAAGAGTGATTGATTCAATCAGTGGGTTCAGGCAACTGAGCATTTGGTTCAGACAATAGGGTTTAGTGTTTTAGCAATTGAGAAAAACTGTAAATGCAAAAGACTTTATTTTGTGATGGGGCCCTCAGCTCAGTTTGGGAACCTTAATCCAGGCTGGACAGCAGGAACTCAACCTGTATTTCTAGATTCCGCATCACCTCCCCGAGAGCCTCTCTGGGCTTTCATAGATTGACTCATTGAGGTTGAAGATGGATTGTAGCCATGCCTTCATCTGGCCCTGTTGACAACAGACACATCATCAACTATTATTGAGAGAGAGAGAGAGAGAGAGAGAGAGAGAGAGAGAGAGAGAGAGAGAGAGAGAGAGAGAGAGACAAATGTACCTTAACGAGGAGGTAGAAGTTCTCAGCAGCCTCTGTCCAGGCTCCTCCAGGAGGGTCAATCCTCATTATGACTTGCAGGAGCAGATAAAGGAAGCTACCAGGCTCCTGGAGAAGGAACAGGGGACATGAGTGAGTGTCTACAGATCTGATATGACAACAGTGTGTATAGCATAGATAAACAACAGGATGTTCCATTCTTAGGGCCACTTACAGATATAGGAAGAGATGTCTTTCCTTCTAGAAGGCTTAGTAGAACGAATTCATAAAAACATCTGCGAAGTTGATGCGGTCGATCTGAAGTCAAACAAATAGGATAATTACATAATCTTCATTGACAAGCACTTTAGAAAGTCTCATTGAGTAGATGTTAGATGAGAAGACGGTGCCTGCAGCTAACGCTCAAGCTTGCATGTAGACCTACTCCTACGGAGCCATCTCCTGCTCTAGTCGCTCCCTGTTTGCTGGCTCATTAATGAAGTTCACCAGTAGGTCGTAGGCCTGCTGAAACTGCCTCACATCCTCAAAACAAAACAATCATAAAATTCCTTAAAACTTAGATCATAAACTCAAAGATTCAGGTCTGTAATTCAAAGGGCCTCCGATTGTTTGGCTAGTATGACGTTGAAACTTTTCAACTAAACCCTATGAATCACTGTTGCCTAAAGGTAACCCACTGTGCAAGAACTGGTTGAATCAATGTTGTATCAATAAAAAATGTCAATGTGATGATGTTGAATCAAAGTGGGAAACTGATTGGATTTGAAAGAAGTCATCAACGTAAGGGAATTTCGTCTTTTAACCTAAATCCAATTACGTTAATTTTTGGGGGATTTCACATTGAATTCACATTAGTTGACAACTCAACCAAATGTAAATCAAAACGAGACGTTGAAATGACATCTGTGCCCAGTGGGAACTATATATCTGGTCTGATGAACGTTGCACAATTATGTAATTGGTTACCTGCTGGTTGAGCTCGGATAGTCCACTCAACACCATCCTCCCAGCGTGGGTGAGGTAATTGAGGGAGGTACTGTCTGAGGATGTCAGAGCCTGTGAGAACAAGACAGTACATTTACAAATAGTCCAGAAATGTTCATGAAGTGAAATACAAAAGGTGCTAAATTCACATTTTCTCACCTCCATAGCACGTCTGATAGCGGCCAGCCTCAGAGAGAAGTTGGTTGTCCCTTGGTTTTCAAAGTAACGCCTGTAAATAGAAATGTTCAATAACAAATGTTCAACCTAAGAAGCTAAAACATCAGTGCCATGAAATTAAGAAATAATTTTATGTTAGCCTATATTATAACTGCAGGATTCAGAAAGACCATACCAATGTAGGATCTTAATTTGATCACTCTTTTGTTGCTGAGAATTTTCCTGCACGGCAGGAAATGCAAACTTGTAGCGTATTTGGAATTTTCAAGTTTGTAATTTCCACTTTGAAATTTTAGACTCGATTTGCCCTAACGAAAAATGTATCCTGTTGCTGCAGGATTATTTTCCTGCTGTAGCAAACTGTCTCAAATTAAGATCCTACATCTGTATAACTACAATATTGGGCAGATTATTTCAAAGCAAAGGTTTTTACTATAGATGAACACATGAAAGCGAACCCACCGCAACTGGGGCACATCTGCAGCATTATTTTGCTCCTCCACAAACTCCTCCTCAAACTCCTAAAACAGACATCACATTAACTTAAACTCTACTAAACTGCATTTCACCTGCAACATCAACTGAAGCAGACAAAACATTCAGTGACATCATAACAATACTTTCATCTTGACCTAACAACTTGACCCTTGACAGACAACACAAACCTATCGATACCAAAACAATGACACACACCTGTACACACAAGTACAAATGAAATAAGAATTATTGACTGTAGAAAGAGTTTTACCTGAGGAGTGCTGTCAGGGGTCTGGTCCTGGTCCTGGGTGGAGTGGTAAGGTGGAGGGGGACTGGGAGGGGAATCGGAAGGGAAAGGGGGAGGCGGAGAATTCTGGGGGAACTGGTGAGAGGAGCCAGAGGACGGCTCATGAGGGGTGGTGATGATGTCAGAGGTGGAGAACTGATATGCCATCATCTCATCCCCCTCTCCTGGTACCCCTCCACTGTGGTGGAGATGTCCACCTGCTGTTTCACACACAACATGTGACACTGTCAGCCCAACACTGAAAACCACCATATTGAAAACCCTCAACCAAACACTGAAATAAATCATAACACAGAGAAACAACGGGGTGTACCTGGGCATCCTCATAATAGGTGAACTCAGACCTCCTCTTGACAAGGCCGGACATGAGTCCATGGATCCTTCTACCAAGGAACTAAAAATGAGGCAAGAGATTAGAACGTGTAATTTCATTTTCTGTCAACATGTATTTATTCAAATAGGTAAATGGACATTTGCCACTTTACATTTTTTTCTGTGAAAAATTGCCTGACTGTACCTTAATACCAATCAGCTTCTTGTTGGTGAGGACCACCTGGACGAGACCCTTTAAAAGAGACAGAGAAACATTACATTTCATCCAGGAAATATAAGTAGACCTATAGCATGTGCGTCATTTGACACAAATCAGGTGCATTTGAGACGAAAGACCAGTTGAGAATCTCTCACCCATGGGTCCAGGATTTTTTCCTGGATGACTCTGCTCCACCACAGCTGCTTCTCCACTCCCCTCACAATGCACAGGTGATGCATGTCCTCTTCATTTTGCTATAAAGAAAAAACTCCTTCAGTCTCCAGACCTCTCTCTATATGTTAGCTGTAGATGTCTATAACATTTGGCAGGCGATTTCAGTTCTGAGTATAATCCCTGGCAGTGATATAGAGCCCACATGATGTTCGTGACGACAAGTTTCCCCTAGGTTTCAATTAGGGACAGACATACAAAAGAAAACCCAGAGACAATTGGGAGTTCAAATACACAGGTGTGTTCATAAATGTTAAGAATATGTCTGAAGTACCTGCACTCGTCCATAATGGATCTTCCAGTAATGGAAATGAAACGAACCCCAGTTCCCAACCAGCTGCAACGTCTCATAGGGAAAACCAGAGTCTTCCCTATTTGGCTGAAAAACAAAGACATCCCCTAATTATAGAGATTGCTCTGTGATTAATAAGACACACAATTGTGGGAGATAGAGGACATGGTAATGTGTACTATTACTAATCAGCTATGACTGTCTAATAATGTGATTGACTACCTGTGAATGGCTATCTGAAGGTGCTGACAGTTCATCAAGCACTAGCCTCCCAGCTTCAGTGAGGTGAATGGTAGGCTCCTCAATAACCAATTTGGAAGTCTGTGAAAAAAAAGGGAACAGGGTAAAGTAAATTCTCCCTATAAGATCAGATGAGCTTTGGTTAATAATGTGTTTGGTTACCTGTGTGTTTAACATTGCCATCTCTCTCACCAGCATCCTCCCAGCGTGGGTAAGATAATAAATTGGCTGCAGTTTGACAGGCTATAAAAAAAGGGAATATGTTTACAGAATGTATTTCGAAGTTTCTTTTAGAAAAAGTTGATGTTTATGTTTAAGCCCCCTAAAGACCAGAGAGTATCAGAATGGATGGACTTACAGCGTTTGAAACCCACAGAGGTCCAGACCAAGGGATTAAAGCCAGACAGGGCTGCTGCCGAACCTCCTCATCAACGTACTAAGGAACAAGACAGGATCAATTTAAGAGTCAGTTTGAATGATAGACTGGTACTGTATAGGAGTAAAATATTGGCATAGGGAAGATTGCAAGAGGAGGCCACTGCAATGATAATAGTTGAAATACACAGGTCTGAGATATAAATGTTAAGAACATGTCTGAAGTACCTGCAGATGAATGGCTACCTCTTCAAGCTGAGAGGACAGTTCATCCAATACCATCATGCCAGCACGAGAGATGAAAATGTGCTGCTCAATCTTGCAAATCTGTAAGAAAATGAGGGAACAGTTTTAAGGGCATCAAAGTATCCCATTACCATAGTAGATACTGAAGGTAATCCTGCCAATTAGATAAAATGAGCTTTGTCCAATAATCTGCATGGTTACCTGTGTGTTTAACACTGCCAGCTCTCTCACCAGCATCCGTCCAGCATGGGTAAGGTAATGAGTTGGCTGCAGTGTTACAGACTATTACAAAAATAGGGAATATGTTTACAGAAATGTATTTTCATATTGTTCTACAGAAAGCATCATGTTTATGTTTAAGTTACATAAACCAGTCTAAAGACCTAAGAGTATCAGAATGGATGCACTTACAGAGCTGGGAACCCACAGAGGACCAGACCAAGGGATTAAAGCCAGACAGGTCCGCTGCCCAACCTCCTCATCCACATACTAAGGAACAAGACAGGATCAAATTAAAAGTCAGTTTGAATGATAGACAGGTAGCCTATAGGTCTGACAGACTGCTATATGGAGGATCACAAGAGGAGGCTACTGCATGATAGATTCTGAGACACTACACAGGTCTGTGTTGAAAGGTTAAAGAAACATCTGAGGTCCCTGCCTATGAATGGTTACCTGTTCATTTTGAGAGGACAGTTCCTCCCATACCATCCTCCTAGCAGGAGTGAAACGGATGATAATGGGCTGCTCCATTGTGAAAATCTGAGAAAATGAGGGAACAGCTTTAAAGATATCAAAGTATTCTACTAGTGGATACTGAAGGTAATTATCCCTATTAGATCAGATGAGTAATGGTTAATAATCTGAATGGTTACCTGTGTGTTTAACATTGCCATCTCTCTCACCAGCATCCTCCCAGCGTGGGTAAGATAATAAGTTGGCTGCAGTTTGACAGGCTATAAAAAAAAGGGAATATGTTTACAGAAATGTATTTCCAGAAGTTTCTTTTAGAAAAAGTTATGTTTATGTTTAAGCCCCCTAAAGACCAGAGAGTATCAGAATGGATGGACTTACAGCGTTGGAAACCCACAGAGGTCCAGACCAAGGGATTAAAGCCAGACAGGGCCGCTGCCGAACCTCCTCATCCACATACTAAGGAACAAGACAGGATCAATTTAAAAGTCAGTTTGAATGATAGACTGGTAGCCTGTATAGGAGTAAAATATTGGCATAGGGAGGATTGCAAGAGGAGGCCACTGCAATGATAGATAGTTGAGAAATACACAGGTCTGAGTAGAAATGTTAAGAACATGTCTGAAGTACCTGCAGATGAATGGCTACCTCTTCAAGCTGAGAGGACAGTTCATCCAATACCATCATGCCAGCACGGAGAGATGAAAATGTGCTGCTCAATCTTGCAAATCTGTAAGAAAATGAGGGAACAGTTTTAAGGGCATCAAAGTATCCCACTACCGTAGTAGATACTGAAGGTAATCCTGCCAATTAGATAAGATGAGCTTTGTCCAATAATCTGCATGGTTACCTGTGTGTTTAACACTGCCAGCTCTCTCACCAGCATCCGTCCAGCATGGGTAAGGTAATTGTCACGGTTTACTAAGCCAGAACCCAGAAGCAGACCAGGACAAGGTAGGTTGAAACAAAGGTGAGTGTTTATTTAATAGATCCACGAGTGAGGCTGAATAATCCAGGGAACAGAGCGGGTGGCGTGGATGGGTTGTTGAGGGTGCAGTGGTAGGTCCAGTAATGGCTCGGCAGCCGCCGACCATCAGGCAGAGGTTGGGTGAAGGTTCCGGATGAGTGACTGCAGATGGAACAAAACGGAGGTAAGTACAAAACAAGCAAACAAGGTGCAAAACAACAAAACTAACGCTACATGCTCTAAGGCTGATCCACTGATAAACATACTGTTCATGGCTAACGATCCGGCAGGGAATGGATGTCAGGTCAGAGCTTATGAAGGTGATGATCAGGGCCAGGTGTGCAGATTGCTGATGGAATGCAGGTGTGGAAATCAGGAGAGCTCCCGCCTAGCAACGTAGCCCGGCAACCAGGCAGGGAGCGTTCCAGAACCCTCGGGAAACTGGAGATCCCGAGCAGAAAAACTAATACACAGACAGGAACCGACTCAGACTGCCGGAATCGTTACAGTACCCCCCCCTCCGACGAACGCCACCGGGCGGACTCCCGGAGCGCCAGGATGGAGGCGGTAGAAGTCACGAATGAGGTCAGCATCTAGGATCTGTCGCCGCGGAATCCAACTCCTCTCTTCAGGACCATACCCCTCCCAGTCCACGAGATACTGGAAACCCCGGCCCCGCCCGTCTGGAATCCATGATGCGTCGCACCGTGTAGGCAGGACCACCTCCGATCATCCGAGGAGGAGGAGGAGGAGGCGGAGGAGGCAACAGAGGACTGAGGAAAACAGGCTTGAGGCAGGAGACATGAAAGGTGGGATGGACTCTGAGCGTCCTCGGTAGTTTGAGTCGAACTGCCACCGGATTGATCACCTTCTCCACCACAAACGGACCAATGAACTTCGGTAACAACTTCCTAGACTCAGTCCGTAAAGGAAGATCCCGTGTGGCCAACCAGACCCTATCTCCGATGGTATAGGTGGGAGCGGGGATCCGGCGACGATTCGCCTGGAGCTGATACCGGTCCGAAACTCTAAGGAGTGCCTTTCTGGCCCGATGCCAGGTCCGGTGGCAACGACGAATATGGGCCTGAACAGAGGGCACTGAGAGCTCCCTCTCCTGAGAAGGGAACAAGGGAGGTTGGTAGCCATACAGGCACTGGAAGGGAGACATCCCAGTGGCAGATGTAGGGAGAGTATTGTGGGCATACTCAACCCAAGGCAACTGAGAGACCCAGGAGGTGGGGTTGGAAGAGACAAGGCAGCGTAGCGTGGATTCCATCTTCTGGTTGGCTCTCTCCGCCTGACCATTAGATTGGGGGGTGAAAACCAGATGTGAGACTGACTGTAGCTCCAATGGCCAAACAGAAGGACTTCCAGACAGCAGAGGTAAACTGAGGGCCACGGTCGGAAACGATATCACTGGGCAAACCGTGGACCCTGAAAACCTCCCTAACCAGGATCTCGGACGTCTCCGAGGCAGAGGGAAGCTTGGCAATTGGCACAAAGTGGGCGAACTTGCTGAATCTGTCCACGATAGTCAGAACGACCGTGTTCCCCTCAGAAGCGGGCAACCCAGTGACAAAGTCCAGGGCCAGATGCGACCATGGTCGCCGGGGAATAGGAAGGGGGTGAAGTAGTCCAGAGCTGGGCCGATTGGTACCCTTATTCTGCGCACACACTGGACAGGCAGCAACAAAACCCCGAGTATCCTCGGCCATGGCGGGCCACCAAAAACGTCTGCGAAGAAACGCCATCGTCCGAGCCACGCCAGGGTGACAAGCCATCTTGCTGGCGTGGGACCATTTGAGGACAGCAGGACGAACCGACTCAGGCACAAACAACCGACCGGGTGGACCGTTACGGGACCGGGCTGCGTCCGAAGGGCCGCCATCACCTCCTCCTCAATCTTCCACATAACTGCTCCCACGACGCAGTTCCGGGGGAGAATTGTCTCGGTCTTGGACCCACTCTCTTCCGTCTTGGAGAACATCCGGGACAAGGCGTCCGCCTTGCCGTTCTTAGATCCAGGTCGGAACGTCAGGGAAAAATTGAATCGTCCGAAAAACAACGCCCACCTGGCCTGGACGGGAGTTGAGACGTCTAGCCGATTGCACGTAAGCAAGATTCTTGTGGTCAGTCCAGACAATAAACGGTTGCTCCGCCCCTCCAACCAGTGGCGCCACTCCTCCAAGGCAAGTTTCACCGCGAGAAGCTCCCGGTTACCCACATCGTAATTCCTCTCCGCAGGCGAAAGGCGACGAGAGTAGTAGGCGCAGGGATGGAGTTTACTGTCCGTGGAGCATCGCTGCGACAGGATGGCGCCAACTCCCACATCAGACGCGTCCACTTCAACGACGAACTGACGGGCCGTGTCCGGTTGAGAGAGAATCGGTGCGTTGGTGAATCGCCTCTTCAAATCCAGAAACGCTCGATCCGCCTCCGGATTCCACTTGAAGGTCCTGATACTGGAAGTCAAGGCAGTTAACGGAGCGGCCACACGGCTGTAATCCCGGATGAATCTGCGGTAGAAATTCGCAAACCCCAAAAATCTCTGGAGCTGCAATCTCGTACCGGGCTGGGCCCATTCCAGAACCGCTCTAACCTTCTCCTGGTCCATCCTAATCTCTCCCCTGGAGATGATGTACCCGAGAAAGGATGTCGTGTGGGCGTGAAACTCGCACTTCTCGGCCTTCACGAACAGGCGATTCTCCAACAATCGCTGCAGAACCTGCCGGACATGCTGGACGTGGTCGGAAGGTTCCTTCGAGAAGATCAGAATGTCATCCAGGTAAACAAACACAAAGAGACCGATCATATCTCTCAGGACGTCATTCACCATACTCTGGAATACCGCTGGAGCATTGGTCAGTCCAAACGGCATCACCTGATACTCGAAGTGACCCATCGGTGTATTGAAACCCGTCAACCACTCGTCCCCCCTCTGATCCGGACCATGTGATACGCATTGCGTAGGTCTAGCTTGGTGAACACCGTAGCACCCTGTAAGGAGTCGAAGGCAGAACTCATCAAGGGCAGGGGGATACTTGTTCTTGACCGTGATGTCATTCAACCCCCGATAATCAATACACGGTCGAAGAGAGCCATCCTTCTTACCCACAAAGAAGAATCCTGCCCCCAGGGGTGATGACGAGGGACGAACGAGACCAGCAGCTAGGGACTCCTTGATGTAGGTCTCCAAAGCCTCACGTTCAGGTCGGGAGATACTGTATAACCTTCCCTTGGGGTAGACAGCTCCAGGGAACAGGTTGATGGCACAATCATATGGTCGGTGGGGGAGGGAGTGACAGAGCCTTCGCTTACTGAACACTTCCCCCAAATCGTGATATGTCTCGGGAACCAGGGACAAATCTGGGGGTTTAGCCTCAATCACCTGACTGGGAACCGAATGGGGACAGGCAGTCTTGGAGACAGTTAGCATGACAATCAAGGCTCCAACTCGTTACCTTGCCCGTCACCCAATCGAACGTGGGATTGTGTTCCTTCAGCCAGGGGTATCCAAGGACCAGAGGAACATGGGAAGACGGCAGAATGAAGAATGAAATCATCTCCGAATGATTCCCGACAACAGCATCTTAACCGGTTCAGTCCTCATCGTGATACGTGCCAGACTACTGCCGTTCAGAGTGGTCGCTTCAATGGCTTCCGCAATTGCTCCTTGGAAAGCCCCAGCTGTTCCACCAACTCGGCATCAAGAAAGCTTCCATCGGCACCTGAATCGATAAAAGCGTTAATCGCTAAGCTCTGATTCCTGTTCATAAGGGTAGCCGGGAAACGGGGTCTGACAGAGGTATTGAGAGGTCGAAACTGGCTCGCTAAAAGTCCTCCCAACTTTAGCGAGCCGCGCAGTTTGACGACCGCCGGGAACAGGTGGCGAGGTAATGTCCCGAACCACCACAGTAGAGGCAACAGTTAGTCCTACGTCTGAGTTGGCGTTCCTCCTTGGTTAACCCGTGCCGCCCTACTTGCATTGGTTCAGAATCGGGAGACAGGACCTCTCCACTAATCCTGTGTGGTGGACGATGATCGACGTATTCTGGTCCAATCCCCGACCCGACTGGAACCTGAGAAGCTGATCGATTGGACGGAACCCATTGCTTCTCCCTCCTTCGCTCTCGGACTCGATTATCCACCCGAATAGACAAGGCTACCAAGCTGTCCAGGTCACTAGGCTCCGGATAGGAGATCAACTCATCCTTGAGCTGCTCCGACAGACCCTGGTAAAAGGCCGCTTGCAGAGACTCCTCATTCCACCCACTCTCCACAGCCAACGTCTTGAACTCGATCACGAAGTCGGCCACGCTGCGAGTTCCTTGGCGAAGCGAAAACAGGCGCCTTAGCTGCGTCCCTCCCTCGGACGGAATGGTCGAAGAGCTTCCTCATCTCGGCCGTGAACCCCTGGTATGAAGCCATGCAGGGGTCTTGTCGTTCCCAAACGGCTGAAGCCCACTCCAGCGCTCGACCACGCAGCAACTCAATCACAAAGGCTATCCTAGCCTTGTCTGTGGCATAAGAGTAGGGCTGTAGATCGAACACTAACCCACACTGCATAAGGAAAGAACGGCATCTTCCCAGCTCCCCCTCATATTTATCCGGCGCCGGAACCTTGGGCTCACGGAAGGACACAGCTCCAGAAGCGGCAGGCGAGATGGGTGAAACCGGTAGTGGATCCTCCACCGGAAACTTGCACTGGTTCTGGACCTCCGTCAGACCGGTAGAAAGGTTCCGAACTGCCAAGCGCGATCTCCTGTAGCTCCGTGCTATGATGGCCCAACATCTTCTCCTGATGGGTAATGGCATGGCGAACAGAGTCCAGGTCCGCTGGGTTCATTACTGGCCGGATCGTTCTGTCACGGTTTACTAAGCCAGAACCCAGAAGCAGACCAGGACAAGGTAGGTTGAAACAAAGGTGAGTGTTTATTTAATAGATCCACGAGTGAGGCTGAATAATCCAGGGAACAGAGCGGGTGGCGTGGATGGGTTGTTGAGGGTGCAGTGGTAGGTCCAGTAATGGCTCGGCAGCCGCCGACCATCAGGCAGAGGTTGGGTGAAGGTTCGGATGAGTGACTGCAGATGGAACAAAACGGAGGTAAGTACAAAACAAGCAAACAAGGTGCAAAACAACAAAACTAACGCTACATGCTCTAAGGCTGATCCACTGATAAACATACTGTTCATGGCTAACGATCCGGCAGGGAATGGATGTCAGGTCAGAGCTTATGAAGGTGATGATCAGGGCCAGGTGTGCAGATTGCTGATGGAATGCAGGTGTGGAAATCAGGAGAGCTCCCGCCTAGCAACGTAGCCCGGCAACCAGGCAGGGAGCGTTCCAGAACCCTCGGGAAACTGGAGATCCCGAGCAGAAAAACTAATACACAGACAGGAACCGACTCAGACTGCCGGAATCGTTACAGTAATAAGTTGGCTGCAGTGTTACAGACTATTACAAAAATAGGGAATATGTTTACAGAAATGTATTTTCATATTGTTCTACAGAAAGCATCATGTTTATGTTTAAGTTACATAAACCAGTCTAAAGACCAAAGAGTATCAGAATGGATGCACTTACAGAGCTGGGAACCCAGAGAGGACCAGACCAAGGGATTAAAGCCAGACAGGTCCGCTGCCCAACCTCCTCATCCACATACTAAGGAACAAGACAGGATCAAATTAAAAGTAAGTTTGAATGATAGACAGGTAGCCTATAGGTCTGACAGACTGCTATAGGGAGGATCACAAGAGGAGGCTACTGCATGATAGATTCTGAGACACTACACAGGGTCTGTGTTGAAAGGTTAAGGAAACATCTGAGGTACCTGCATATGAATGGCTACCTGTTCATTTTGAGAGGACAGTTCATTCCATACCATCCTCCTAGCAGGAGTGAAACAGATGAAGATGGGCTGCTCCACTGTGAATATCTGTGAGAAAATGAGGGAACGAACATCAAAGTATTTCACTACCATAGTGGATACTGAAGGTAATCCTGCCTATTAGATCAGATGAGCTTTGTCCAATAATCTGCATGGTTACCTGCGTGTTTAACACTGCCAGCTCTCTCACCAGCATCCTCCCAGCATGGGTAAGGTAATATGTTGGCTGCAGTTATAAAAAATAGGGAATATGTTTACAGAAATGTATTTCCATATTGTTCTTCAGAAAACGTCATGTTTATGTTTAAAGTACATAAACCAGTTTTAAGACCAACGAGAAGACCAAAGAGTATCAGAATGGATGGACTTACAGAGCTGGGAACCCACAGAGGTCCAGACCAAGGGATTAAAGCCAGACAGGGCCGGTGCCCAACCTCCTCAACCACATACTAAGGAAGAAAATCAGGATCAATTTATGAGTCAGTAAAATGACAGTTTGAATGACAGATTGTTATTGAACCAATCCTGCCAAATAAGCATTATTGTTATAGCCTGGGTGCCAGTCTGTTTCAGCTCTCTGTCCACTCCTTATGGGATTGTGATGCCAATATCATATTGCCACGATGGAATTGGCAAGAGAGCAGAAAGACTGGCACCCAAGCTATTGATAGGCCTGCAGCATTCTTACCTGAACAAGGACTGGGTCCTCCTGGTCCAGGGTGGGCTCATTATCTTTATGAAAAACAATAAAGGATTGTTTTCTCTAAGTTTAAGAAATACTAGCTACAACACACCTGACATCTGTCCATGTAGTTAGGCTGATCATATATTTACTTGTGTTATATATTGTATGACATCAAATGTATTTATGTGTCTGCATAATGTACCAACATGTTCAATTAAACCTAAAGCAAAGGTTTGGTTTCAAAGGAGCAAGTTTGTTTGTTGTTGTTAATCTAGGGCTACACTGTAAAAATGTCATCACCATGATTGCTACCTAAATGACACCCTATTCCCTATTTAGTGCACTACTTTTGACCAGCGCCTTTTAACCATAGAACTATGGGTCCTGGTCAAAATAAGAAATAGGGTATTGGGTGGCATTTGGGACTATTACTATTTAGACATTGTCAAATATGTAAACTTACCCTCCTCAACCGTGACAACACGGTCCACGCTCTCCACGGTGGCCAGTGCATCCTCACCGATACCGTAATATTTGCTATAAAAGTAGACTGCCGAACCGGTCGCAAACAACAGGCCAGCTGCACTCAGAAGTGGCCTCTCGCGGAGGAATCTCAGCCGGGGTCGCTGTCAACAAACGACTGAACATAGACCTACTCATTATCGCTCTACATACTGCAGTGATTTTGACTGAGTTCAAAACCATCTGACAATTCTTTCTTAGAATTACAGGGTTTTATAGGGACCATTAATACGTCAAATTCTTCCATAAGTCATGGTTGGCTATGTCACAATGGGACAAACATGTTTATCAAACTGATTAAAAAAACACTCAACAGTGACATCAATTAAATTGAATTTTGAGCATGATTTGGGAGTTTATACAATTGTAAACTATGAAAAAATTGTTTAGAGAACAGTAGGAGTATAACCATTTAGAAAATACTGTATCAATGGCTCTGAGTAGGAGTAGAAGGGGGCGTCACAATGCGCTCGCCATGGTTCTGAAAAAGAACGTTGCTGCGTTCATCAGCTCTGTGATGTTCTAGGCGGAGACACTCACTGAACCACTCACTTTCACGTTCAAGGTGTCAAAGCGTTCAACCAACATGCATTGGACTAAAACATCATTCAAATAGTTACTAAAAAGCCTACAGATATGTTTACATTATTATTTTAAATCTCCTGCATAAATCAGCTGAGATAGCCTACTCTTCTCATCTCTTCGCCCTCCTGCCCTGATGGTTATATCTGAGCGTTTTGATAACTGATTGATAATTTGGATTATTCATATCCAAAGTGAAATGCTGATTATGTCATATTTATAATGTAGGCCTAGTAGCCCACATTTCATGACATAACCCTAATCCTAAAATAGACTAAAATTGAAACCTGGGCGAGCACACAAGCTCTGGCTGTACAGCCGGCAACAATAATACATCCAAAGAGGGTGGCTGTTGAGGAAAACCAGTACACCAACTCACATCTTCATTAGGAGATAAAAGTAATCAGAGGCTAAAAGAAAATGGCAGACAATAGAAATCGAATGCGTATGTTACGGCTGGTTAGTGTTTTAATTACGAAGGACTCCCACAAATCTATTGTCTCTTGTCGTGTGTCACACCCTGGCTATGGGACTCTAGTTGTTGAGCCAGGGTGTGTTTGTTCTATGTGGTGTATTTCTATGTTGGGGGTTCTAGTTCGTCTATTTCTATGTTTTGCCTGAGTGACTCCCAATCAGAGGCAACGAGTGTCAGCTGTTGGCTGGTTGTCTCTGATTGGGAGCCATATTTAAACTGTCAGTATTTCCCTTTGTGTTTGTGGGTTTTTGTTCCGTGTTCGGTCATTGTCACCGTGGACGTTACGAGTCGTTTGTTGTTTTGTTTATTGTGTATATTATCACTGAAGATAATAAATAACCATGTTCGTTCAACACGCTGCGCATTGGTCTACTTCTCTCCCTGACGATCGTGACAGAAAAACCCACCATACAAGGACCAAGCAGCGTGTCCAGGAGCAGGCAGACTGGACATGGGAGGATCGCCGGCCATGGAGTGAGACTGACGAGAGGCAACCCCAAAAAATGTTTAGGGGGCACAGGGCATGGACGACGGGGCTGACGGAGGCAGAAAAGGGGCGTATTCAAAAGGCCACCAGGTTACGGGGGCCACTGGTCAAAGTAGGGAAAGGAGGTTTAGAGGCACGGCAGAGGTACTGGGGTGTGTTACCAGTCCGGTCGGCCCGTTCCAGTTCCCGGGGTAGAGCCAGTGGTGTGTGCCCCAGTACGGTCCGGCCTGTTACGGCCCCTCGCACCAAATGGACGGTGCGCGTCACCAGCCCGGTCCGGCCTGTTCCTGCCTCTCGCACCAAGCCTACGGGGTGCGTCGCCAGCCCAGCCCGGCCTGTCCCTGCTCCACGCACCAAGCCTACGGTGTGCGTCGCCAGCCCAGCCCGGCCTGTCCCTGCTCCACGCACCAAGCCTACGGTGTGCGTCGCCAGCCCAGCCCGGCCGTCCCTGCTCCACGCACCAAGCCATGGTGTGCGTCGCCAGCCCGGCCCGGCCTGTTCCTGCCACTCGCACCAAGTCTACGGTGTGCGTCGCCAGCCCGGCCCGGCCTGTTCCTGCCACTCGCACCAAGTATACGGTGCGCGTCGCCAGCCGGCCCGGCCTGTTCCTGCCACTCGCACCAAGCCAGGGGTGCGAGTCGTCAGCCTGGTCCAGCGTTCCTGCCACCGCACCAAGCCAGAGGTGCGAGTCGTCAGCCTGGCAAGGCCGGTCGCTGCTCCACGCACCGCCAGGGGTGCGAGTCATCAGTCCGGTCCGGCCCGTTGCTGCTCCACGCACCAAGCCAGGGGTGCGATCGACAGCCAGGTACGGTCTTTCTGCCTCACGCACCAAGCCGGGGGTGCGGGGTCGTCAGTCCGGCACAACCCGTGCCTTGGTCATCGGTGCCAAACCGGTACCACTTTATTGCTCCTCAACGGAGCTGAAGCTAGCCGCTTCTGCTACGTCCCAGGTCAGCTCCAGCCAGCGGGGCCAGACCGACCAGGGGCGCTATGGGGGGTTTATTGGAGGTGTGGTGGGCAAGCCCGGAGCCAGAACGCGCCGAGGAGGTATGCCCACCCAGCCCTCCCCTGTTTTGCTTTTGAGGCGCGGTCGCAGTCCGCGCCTTTAGGGGTACTGTCACACCCTGGCTATGGGACTCTAGTTGTTGAGCCAGGGTGTGTTTGTTCTATGTGGTGTATTTCTATGTTGGGGGGTTCTAGTTCGTCTATTTCTATGTTTTGCCTGAGTGACTCCCAATCAGAGGCAACGAGTGTCAGCTGTTGGCTGGTTGTCTCTGATTGGGAGCCATATTTAAACTGTCAGTTTTTCCCTTTGTGTTTGTGGGTTTTTGTTCCGTGTTCGGTCATTGTCCGTGGACGCATGCAGTCGTTTGTTGTTTTGTTTATTGTGTATATTATCACTGAAGATAATAAATAACCATGTTCGTTCAACACGCTGCGCATTGGTCTACTTTCTCTCCCTGACGATCGTGACATCGTGTATGAAGATTATGACTAGTCTTGAGGGACAAAGAAGAACTGTTTATCTTGGTTTGAATGTAGCAGTTGGAGGGTGACGCCTCAGGGGGAGACCGGTGATTGACGAAAAGGAGCAAACCCATTTATTGCCATTGTTTATAAGTATGGGTTAGACAAAGGAAAAGTCAGGAGCATTCAGATTATTTTGGGACGGTGCTCCTCCAGACACCGCGGGTCTGTAACTTATGCTGTAACCTCGTGATTTTAATAAAAGCCTCTAAACACGGTGCAGCCTAAGCGGACTCCTTGTTGACAGCAATAGCCACGAACAACAGACACGACAGAATGGGGGCTCGTCCGGGATTTCTGATTGCATCGTTCTTGGTGCCTTTCCTGAGTCGCGAGTTGACCACTGCCCAAGCCGGCTTTAAAGGTGAGATTACTCACAAAATTTGGGCATTGGTTATTCCGCTGATTCATGAGAGGGCATTGAAGGTGTACATTTAAGAGTACTTGGGTCGTTGTTGATGTGGGGTATTGTGGTCGACTGGGAGGCTGTAATAATATTCTAAAATGTTATTCCATTGGTAAACGGCAGATAATTTGAATTTTAGAGCATAAAACGGTAGGAATTAAGTATTGAAGGTGTACAATTAAGGCAGATATGTGCATACATTAGAGCACTGTACCGCTTAAGACCCCTGGGGGGCCATTTAGATATGGGCCGACAAATCCGCTGGCACGATAGAATGTGCAAGTCGGTGTGTTTTTTAAAGAAAAACTCGGGTTAATGAAATGTATCTGATTGTGATTATTGCTCGACTTTCGTCCGACGGGGGGTCTGCTTGGGTCTGATTTCTCGGTGAATTGTCATTAATTCCACGGTAGCACAAAATGGTAGGGAAATATGTTAAAAAGAAAATGGGCAGTGCAGGATGCTTATTTGTGTGTGGTAGGCCACAGTTAGCTAAAGGCTAAGGCTAATGTTAATGCTAAATGCTAAATGTTGGTTCAGGCCACATTGTATATAAAGGCTAATGCTAAATGCTAAGGCTAAATGCTAATTGTGTTGCGGGCTACATGCTAACGGCTGTCCTTAGAGGTCCTGTTGCGATAGGATAACCCTCTTAAATGTGTTTGTGTGTGTATGTGAGCTCTGTTATGTGTAATTGTTCGATTATAAGGTATAAAATAGTGAAGTTGTAGCGGAATGCTATCGTTCTATTGTCTGGGAATCGTATCATTGAATGCATTTGCGCATGCGTTTAATTTTGCGACACTACACTACAGAAAGGGGGAGTTTATGGCACGAGATTAGGACACGTTTTGTTTTACGGCACTAAAACTACAACATGAGGAGATTGGTTAAACTACAAAACGGGATTGTGGGTAACATGTCATATTTCTGGGGGGCTGCGTGCTGCAGGAATAGACAGAGAAATAGCCACAAAGAGGAGAGATTTGGACACGAATCTTCTAAATCGTTAAAGTGACTGTTGTTTGAAAATGAAACTATTTGTTGAGATGTAGTGAATTTATAAATTAGATATATGGTGACGGAGTATAATGAATTAAATTAAATGACGGATTAAAATAAAATAAAAATGTTTTTGAGCGATCTATTTAGTTCTGAGTTCAGTCTTATAGCGAATGTGAACGAAGGAATATTGAATATGGTTGAAATAACTCAGTGATTGCATTAACTACTAATATCTTTTCCTGTGTCTCTGTTCTTTTGTCATATGAGAGGAACAAAGGAGAGAGAGAGGAGGGGCTAACGTGTGCGTGACGTAGCGTCACGTGACGCGGCAGAGGATCGAGTCAAGGGTTTTGGTACTGATTATGGTTACAAAATCTTCCCCTACAGGATGTTTGATGTTATGACAATTTCACATAGGCTTGGCAAATTCATAAAAAATTGCATTTGGGAGGCTCTGTGCATCACTGGGTTGATTGGAGTTGTGTTGGGAATCAAGGACTGACATTTTCTGTAAATTTAAGATAATTAGGTGCGTATAGAGCAAGGGGGTTATGGGAATTGTAGTAATGGTAGGGTTACAGGCTTTGTTTTTAGGATTGTAGTCTGAAGTTGACTACTTGCATTTGATGGGTTGTGGTAAGATAGCCACTAATTGATAAATGGGTAAGATAGGATATAGAAATAAAAATTGGTTTTAATTATTCATAATTTTTAATTGATTTTTTAATTGATTTTTTATTTTAATTAGAAATTGTTTTTAATAGAAATTTTAATTGAATTTTTTTCATATTCATATTTTTATTGATTTATAAAAAATGAAAATAAAAAAATTCTTCTTTT
>NW_025536750.1:0-42500 GCF_020615455.1 Coregonus clupeaformis
CTACGTATCATTGAGAAGGTCTGATTTGTGAAGCAGAGAGAAGCAGAGTAAAGAAGAGAGAGAAGAAGAGAAGCAGAGAAAGAAAGAGAAAGAAGAAAGAAGAAGGAGAAGCAAGTAAAAGAAAGAGATTAAAGAAGCAGAGAGAAACAGATAAAAAGCAGAGAGAAAAGAAGCAGAGAAAGTAGAGAGAGAACTCAGAGTGAAGATGGAGAGAGAAGCAGATTAAAGAAGAGAGAGAAGCAGAGTAAAGAAGAGAGAGAAGAGAGAGAATAGAGTAAAGAAGCAGAGAGAAGAGAGTGAAGAAGAGAGAGAAGAGATTAAAGAAGCAAGGAAGAGATAAAGAAGAGATGAGAGAAAAATAGAGAGAAGCAGAGAGAAGCAGAGTAAATAAGCAGAGTAAAGAAGCAGAGTGAAAGAAACAGAGAGAAGCAGAGTAAAAAAGAGAGAAGCAGAGAGAAGAAGCAGAATAAAGAATAGAGAGAAGAGAAGAAAGAGAAGCAAAGAGAAGAAGAAAGATTAAAGAAGCAAGAGAAAAGAAAGAGAGAGAAGAAGAGAAGCAATAAGAAAGAAGAGAGAGAAGCAGTAAAGAAGCAGAGAGAAGCAGATTTAAAGAAGCAGAGAGAACTAGATTAAAGAAGCTGAGAGAAGCAGAGAGAAGCAGAGTAAAGAAGAAGAGAATCAGAGGAAGAAGCAGAGAGAAGCAGATTAAAGAAGCAGAGAGAAGCAGAGTGAAGAAGCAGAGAGAAGAGTAAAAAGAGAGAGAAAAAAAAAGAAAGAAAGATCAGAGAGAAGCGAGAGAGAAGACAGAGTAAATAGCAGAGTAAAGAAGTAGAGTAAAGAAGCAGAGAGAAGCAGAGTAAAGAAGAGAGAAGAGATAAAGAAAGAGAACAGAAGAAAAAAAGAAAAGAAAAGAAGCAGAGAGAAGAGAGTAAAGAAAAGTAAAAGCAAAAGAGAGAAGCAGAGAAAAAAGAGAGAGAAGCAGAGTAAAGAAGCAGAGAGAACTAATAAAGAAGCTGAGAGAAGAGAGAGAAGAGAGTAAAGAAGCAGAGAGAATAGAGTGAAGAAGCAGAGAGAAGAGATTAAAGAAGAAGAGAAAGAATAAAGAAGCAGAGAGAAGAAGTAAGAGAGAGAAGAAGAGAGAAGCAGAGAGAAGAAGAGAAGAGAGAGAAGAGATAAAGAATCAGAGAGAAGCAGAGTAAAGAAGCAGAGAGAAGAGAGAGAAAAGAGAAAGAAAAGAGTAAAGAATAGAGAAAAAAGGAGAAGAGAGTAAAAAAGAGAGAAGCAGATTAAGAAGAGAAACAGATTAAAAAGTAGAAAAAGAGATAAAGGCAGAGAGAATCAGAGTGAAGATGAGAGAGAAGAGATAAAGAAGAGAGGAAGCAGAGTAAAGAAGCAGAGAGAAAGAGAGAGAATCAGAGGAAGAGAGAGAAGCAGAGTGAAGAAGCAGAGAGAAAATTAAAGAACAGAGAGAAGCAGATTAAAGAAGCAGAGAGATGAGAGTAAAGAATCAGAGAGAAGCAGAGAGAAGAGAGTAAACAGAGAGTAAAGAAGAGAGTAAAGAAGCAGAGAGAAGCAGAGAAAGAAGCAGAGAGAAGAGAGAGAAGAAGCAGAATAAAGAAGAAGAGAGAAGCAGAGTCAAGAAGCAGGAGAAGCAAAGAGAAGCAGAGAGAAGCAGATTAAAGTATTAGAGAGAGCAGAGTAAAGAAGCAGAGAGAAGCAGAGAGAGGAAGATAGAGTAAAGAAAAGAGAGAAGGAAGAAAGAGAGAAGCAGAAAAGAAGGAGAGAACCAGATTAAAGAAGCTGAGAGAAGCAGAGAGAAGAGAGTAAAGAAGAGAGAGAAGCAGATTAAAGAAGAGAGAGAATAAGTAAAGAAGAGAGAGAAACAGAGAGAAGAAGCAGAATAAAGAAGCAGAGAGAAGCAGAGTGAAGAAGAGAGAGAAGCAGAGTGAAGAAGCAGAGAGAAGAGATTAAAGAAGCAGAGAGAAGCAGAGTAAAGAAGCAGAGAGAAGAAGAGAGAGAGAAAAAGAAGAGAGAGAAGCAGAGAAGGGAGAGAAGAGAGAGAAGCAGAGAGAAGCAGAGAAAGAAAGAATAGAGAGAAGAGAGTAAAAAGCAGAGAGAAAGAGAGAAGCAGAGTAAAAAGCAGAGTAAAGAAGCAGATAAAGAAGAAGAGAAGAGAGTAAAAAAAGAAAGAGATAAAAAGAAGAGAGAAACAGAGAAAGAAGTGAGAGAAGAGAGAGAAGCAGAAAATAGAGAGAGAAGAGGGAAGAAGAGAGAGAAGCAGATTAAAGAAGCAGAGAGAAGCAGAGTAAAGAAGAGAGAGAAGAGAGAGAATAGAGAAAGAAGCAGAGAGAAGCAGAGTGAAGAAGCAGAGAGAAGCAGATTAAAGAAGCAGAGAGAAGCAGATTAAAGAACAGAGAGATGCAGAGTAAAGAATAGAGAGAAAGAGAGAAGCAAGTAAAAAGCAAGTAAAGAAGAGAGTAAAAAAAAAGAAGCAGAGTAAAGAAGCAGAGAGAAGAAGAGAGAAGAAGAGAATAAAGAAGCAGAGAGGAGAAGAAAAAGAGAAGAAGAGAAGCAGATTAAAGAAGAGAGAGAAGCAGAGTAAAGAAGCAGAGAGAAGGAGAGAGAAGCAGAGTAAAGAAGCAGAGTAAAGAAGTAGAGAGAAGCAGGTAAAGAAGCAGAGAGAAGCAGAGTAAAGAAGCAGAGAGAAGCAGAGTAAAGAAAGAGAGAAGCAGAGAGAAGCAGAGTAAAGAAGCAGAGAGAAGCAAGTGAAGAAGCAGAGAGAAGCAGAGTAAAGAAGCAGAGAGAAGCAGAGTGAAAAAGAGAGAAGCAGATTAAAGAAGAGAGAGAAGCAGAAAAGAAAGAATAGAGAAGAAGAGAGAAAGAGAAGCAGAGAAAGAAGAGAGTAAAGAAGCAGAGTAAAGAAGTAGAGAGAAGCAGAGTAAAGAAGAGAGAGAAGCAGAGAGAAGAAGCAGAATAAAGAAAGAGAGAAGCAGAGTCAAGAAGGAGAGAGAAGCAAAGAGAAGAGAGAGAAGTAAAAACAGAGAGAAGCAAGAAAGAAGCAGAAAAGCAGAGAGAAGCAGAGAAAAGAAGAAGTAAAGAAGAGAGAGAAAGAGTAAAGAAGCAGAGAGAAGCAGATTAAAGAAGCAGAGAGAACCAGAGTTAAAGAAGCTGAGAGAACAGAGAGAAGAGAGTAAAGAAGCAGAGAGAATCAGAGTAAAGAAGAGAGAGAAGCAGAGAAAGAGAAATAGAATAAAAGAGAGAATAAAAGAGAGAGAAGCAGAGAGAAGCAGAGAGAACAGAGAGAAGAGAGAGAAGCAGATTAAAGAATAGAGAGAAGCAGAAAAGAAGAGAGAGAAGAGAGAGAAACAGAGTAAAAAGAGAGTAAAGAAGCAGAGTAAAGAAGCAAGGAGAAGAAGAAAAAGAGAGGAAGAGATAAGGAGAGAGAAACAGATTAAAGAAGCTGAGAGAAGTAGAGAGAAGCAGAGTAAAGTAGCAGAGAGAATCAGAGGAAGATGCAGAGAGAAGCAGATAAAGAAGCAGAGAGAAGAGAAAAGAAGAGAAGAAAAGAGAGAATAAGTAAAGAAGAGAGAGAAGCAGAGTGAAGAAGTAGAGAGAAGCAGATTAAAGAAGAGAGAAAGAGATTAAAGAAAGAGAGAGAGTAAAGATAGAGAGAAGAGAGAGAAGAGAGTAAATAAAGCAGAGAAAAACAAGTAAAGAAACAGAGAGAAGCAGATAAAGAAAAGAAAGCAAAGAAGAAGAGAATAAAAAGAGAGAGAAAAAAAAGAAAAAGAAGCAGAGAAGAGAAAAAAAGAAAGAGAGTAAAGAAAGAGAAAGAGAAGCAGAGAAAGAAGAAAGAAGAGAGAGAAGAATAAAAAGAGAGAGAAGCAGATTAAAGAAGCAGAGAGAACCAGATTTAAAGAAGTGAGAGAAGCAGAGAAAGAAGTAAAGAAGAGAGAGAAGAGATAAAAAGAGAAGAATAAGAAAGAAAGAGAGAAAAGGAGAAGAAGAGAAAAAGACAGAGAGAAGAGAGTAAGAAGTAGAGAGAAGAGAAGAGAGAGAGAAGAGAGAGAAGAGATTAAAGAAAGAGAGAAGAAGAGTAAAAAGAGAGAAAAGAGAGAAGAGAAAAAGCAAGTAAAAATTAGAGAAAAAGAGAAAAGATAAAAAATGAGATAGAAAAAGAGGAAGAAAAGAAAATAAGAAGAAAGAAAGAAGAAAAGAAGAGAAGCAGAGAGGAGCAGAGTAAAGAAGAAGAGAGAGCAGAATAAAGAAGAGAGAGAAGTAGAGTCAAAGAACAGAGAGAAGAGAGAGAATCAGAGAGAAGCAGAGAGAAGAGATTAAAGAATCAGAGAGAAGCAGAGTAAAGAAGCAGAGTAAAGAAGAGAGAGAAGCAGAGTAAAGAAGAAGAGAGAAGCAGAGAGAAGAAGAAGAATAAAGAAGCAGAGAGAAGAAAGAGAACAGAGAAGAGATAAAGAAGAGAAGAAGAGAAAAGAAGAGAGAGAAGAGAGAGAAGAGAGAGAAGCAGAGTAAAGAAGAGAGTAAAGAAGAGAGAGAAGCAGAGTAAAGAAGAGAGAGAAGCAGATTAAAGAAGCAGAGAGAACTAGATTAAAGAAGTTGAGAGAAGAGAGAGAAAGAGTAAAGAAGAAGAGAGAATAGAGTGAAAAGAGAGAAAGATAAAGAAGAGAGAGAAGCAGAGTAAAGAAAGAGAGAAACAGAGAGAAGAAGCAGAATAAAGAAGAGAGAGAAGCAGAGTCAAAAGAGAGAGAAGAGAGAGAATCAGAGAGAAGCAGAGAGAAGCAGAGTAAAGAATCAGAGAGAAGAGAGTAAAGAAGCAGAGAGAAGAGAGAGAAGCAGAGTAAAGAAAGAGTAAAGAAGAGAAAAAAGAGAGAATAAAAGAGAAAGAATAAAGAAGAGAGAGAAAAGATTAAAGAAGTGAGAGAAGCAGAGAGAAGAGAGTAAAGAGAGAGAGAATCAGAGGAAGATGGAGAGAAGAGATAAAGAAGCAGAGAGAAGCAGAGTAAAGAAGCAGAGAGAAGCAGAGAGAATCAGAGTAAAGAAGAAGAGAGAAGCAGAGTGAAGAAGAGAGAGAAGCAGATTAAAGAAGCAGAGAGAACAGATTAAAGAAGAGAGAGAGAGAAAAACCAGAGAGAAGAAGAGAGAAAAAAAAAAGAAAGAAGAGAGAGAAGCAGAGAGAAGAAGCAGAATAAAGAATCAGAGAGAAGCAGAGTCAAGAAGCAGAGAGAAGCAAAAGAGAAGAGAGAAGAGATTAAAGAAGCAGAGAGAAGCAGAGTAGAGAGGAGAAGCAGAGAGAAGCAGAGTAAAGAAGAGAGTAAAGAAGCAGAAGAAGAGGTAAAGAAGTAGAGAGAAAGATTAAAGAAGCAGAGAGAACAGATTAAAGAAGTGAGAGAAGAGAGGAAGAGAGAAAGAAGAGAGAATAGAGGAAGAAGCAGAGAGAAGCAATTAAAGAAAAGAGAAGAAGTGAAGAAGAGAGAGAAGAGATTAAAAAGAAGAGAGAAGCAGATTAAAGAAGAGAGAGATGCAGAGTAAAGAATCAGAGAGAAGCAGAGAGAAGCAGAGGAAATAAGAGAGTAAAGAAGAGACAAAGAAGAGAGAGAAGAATAAAGAAGAGAGAGAAGCAGAGAGAAGAAGCAGAATAAAGAATCAGAGAGAAGCAGAGTCAAGAAGCAGAGAGAAGAAAGAGAAGAGAAAGCAGATTAAAGAAGCAGAGAGAAGCAGAGTAAAGAAGCAGAGAGAAGAGAGAGAAAGAAAGAATAAAAAGCAGAGAGAGCAGAGTAAAGAAGAGAGAGAAGAGATTAAAGAAGCAGAGAGAACCAGAAAAGAAGTTGAAGAACAGAGAGAAGAGAGAGGAGAGTAAAGAAGAGAAAATCAGAGAAGAAGCAAAAGTTAAAGAAGAGAGAGAATAGAATAAAGAAGAGAGAGAAGAGAGAAGAAGAAGAGAGAAGAGAGAGAAGAGGGAAGAGAGAAGAGAGAGAAGGAGAGAAGAAAGAAAGATTAAAGAATAGAGAGAAGAGAGTAAAGAAGAAGAGAGAAGCAGAGAGAAGCAGATAAAGAAGCAGAGTAAAGAAGCAGAGTAAAGAAGCAAGAGAAGCAGAGTAAAAAGCAGAGAGAAGCAGATTAAAGAAGCAGAGAGAAACAGATTAAAGAAGTGAGAGAAGCAGAGAGAAGAGAGTAAAGTAGAGAGAGAATCAGAGTGAAGATGCAGAGAGAAGCAGATTAAAGAAGAAGAGAGAAGAGAGTAAAGAAGAGAGAGAAACAGAGAGAATCAGAGTAAAGAAGAAGAGAGAAGCAGAGTGAAGAAGAGAGAGAAGCAGATTAAAGAAGAGAGAGAAGAGATTAAAGAAGAGAGAGATGTAGAGTAAAGAATAGAGAGAAGAGAGAGAAGAGAGTAAATCAGCAGAGTAAAGAAGCAGAGTAAAGAAGCAGAGAGAAGCAGAGAAAGAAGCAGAGAGAAGAAGAGAAGAAGAGAATAAAGAAAGAGAAAAAAAAAAAAAGAAGAGAAAAGATAAAGAAAAACAGAGAAAAAAGGAAAGAAGAGAGAACAGAAAAAAAGCAGAGAAAGAAGCAGAGAAAGCAAGTAAAGAAGCAGAGAGAAGCAGATTAAAGAAGCAGAGAGAACCAGATTAAAGAAGGAGAGAAGAGAGAGAAGCAGAAAAGAAGCAGAGAGAAGCAGATAAAGAAGCAGAGAGAATCAGAGTAAAGAAGCAGAGAGAAACAGAAGAAGAAGAGAAAAAAAGAGAGAGAAGAGAGTAAAGAAGCGGAGAAGAGAGAGAAAGAAGAAGAGAGAAGCAGATTAAAGAACAGAGAGAAGAGAGTAAAGAAAAGAGAGAAAGAAGAAGAGAGTAAAGAAGAGAGAAAGAAGAAGATAAAGAACAAGAGAAAGAAGAGAAGCAGAGAAAAAGAGAGAAGCAGAGAGAAAGAGAGATAGCAGAGTGAAGAAATAGAAGAAAGGAGAGAACAGAGAAAAGAAGCAGAGAGAAGCAGATAAAGAAGCAGAGAGAAGCAGAGAAAGAAAAGAGAGAAGTAGAGAGAAGAAGAGAAAGAAACAGAGAGAAGCAGAGCAAAGAAGAGATAAAGAAGAGAAGAAGCAGAGAGAAAGAGTAAAACAAGAGAAGAGAGAGAAAGAGAGAAAAGCAGAGAGAAGAGAGAGAAAGCAGAGAGAAAATAAAGAAGCAGAAGAGAAAAGAAGAAGGAAACAGAGAAAGAAGCAAGAAAAAGTAAAGAAGCAGAGTAAAAAAAAGAACAGATGAAGAAGAGAGAGATGCAGATTAAAAAGAGAGAGAAGAAGAGAATCAGAGTAAAAAGCAGAGAGAAGATAGAGAGAATCAGAGTAAAGAAGAGAGAGAAGAGATTAAAGAAGAGAGAGAGGCAGAAAAGCAAGAAAGAAGTAGAGAGAAGAGTAAAGAAGAAGAGAGAAGAGAGAGAACAGAGTAAAGAAGAGATTAAAAAAAGAGAGAAAGAAGAAAGCAGACAGAAGAAACAGAAGAGAGTAAAGACAAGTAAAGAAGAAAAACAGATAAAGAAAGAGAAACAGACAAAGAAGACAAAGCAGAGAAGAGCAAGAAGAACAGAGAAAGCAAGAGAAGAAGCAGAGAGAAGCAGATTAAAAAGAGAGAGAAGAGATAAAGAAGCAGAGAGAAGAGAGAGAATCAGAGTAAAGAAGAGAGAGAAGCAGAGTAAAGAAGTAGAGAGAAGCAGATTAAAGAAGCAGAGAGAGGCAGAGAGAAGCAGAGGAAAGAAGCAGAGAGAAGCAGAGTAAGAGAAGAAGAGAAAAGAGAAAGAAAAAAGAAGCCAGAGAGAAAAAGATAAAACAGACAGAAGCAGAGTAAAGAAACAGAGAAAAGAAGCAGAGTAAAGAAGCAGATTAAAGAACAAGAAACAGAGAGAAGAGATAAATAAGAGATAAACAGAGAGAAATAAGAGTAAAGAAACAGAGAGAAGAGATAGAAATAAAGAATAAAAAAAAAGAGAGAAGAGAGAAATAAGATAGAAATAAAAAAAAATGAAAGAAAGAAGAAAAAAAAAATAAGAGAAAATAAGAGAATAAATAGAAAAAGAAAACAAATAGTGAGAGAAAGATCAAGAGAATAAGAAATAAATGAAGAATAACAAAAAAGAGAAAGAAAAGAAGAAAGAAAAATAAAGAAATAAAAAAGAGATAAATATAAAAAAGAAAAGCAGAAAAAAAGCAGAAGAAGACAGAGAAAATAGAAGAAGAGAGAGAAAAGAGTAAAGAGAGAAAGTAAAGAAATGAGAGAAGCAGAGTAAAGAAAAGAGAAAGGATAAAAAAAACAAGAAAAAAGAGAGAAATAAAGAAATAGAGAGAAGAGAGAGAAGAAAAAAAGAGAGAGAAGCAGAGTAAGAAGCAGAGAAAAGAAAAGAGAAAGAGAAGCCAGAGAAAGAAGCAGAGAGAAGCAAGAAAGAAGCAGAGAGAAGCAGAGAGAAGCAGAGTAAAGAAGCAGAGTAAAGAAGAGAGAGAAGAGAGTAAAGAAGAGAGAGAAGAGAAAAGAAGGAGAGAGAACTAGATTAAAGAAGTAAGAAGCAGAGAGAAGCAGAGTAAAGAAGCAGAGAGAAAGAGGAAGAAAAGAAGAAGCAGAGTAAAGAAGCAGAGAGAAGAGAGTAAAGAAGAAGAGAGAAACAGAGAGAAGAAGAGAATAAAGAAGCAGAGAGAAGGAAAGAAAGAGAGAAGAGGAGAAGAGAAGAAGCGAGAGAAGAGAGAGAAGCAGATAAAGAATCAGAGAGAAGCAGAGTAAAGAAGCAGAGAGAAGCAGAGAGAAGAAGAGTAAAGAAGAAGTAAAGAAGCAAGGAGAAGCAGAGAAAAAAGAAGAAGAAAGATAAAGAAGCAGAGAGAAAAGATTAAAGAAGCTGAGAGAAGCAGAGAGAAGAGAGAAAGTAGAGAGAGAATAAGTGAAGATCAGAGAGAAGCAGATTAAAGAAGCAGATAGAAGCAGAGTAAAGAAGAGAGAGAACAGAGAGAATAGAGTAAAGAAGAGAGAGAAGCAGAGTGAAGAAGCAGAGAGAAGAAAAAGAGAGAAGAGAAAAGAAGAGAGAGAAGCAGAGTAAAGAATCAGAAGAAAAAAAAAGAGAGAAGAAGCAGAGAGAACAGAGTAAAGAAGAGAGAGAAGTAGAGAGAAGAAGAGAATAAAGAATCAGAGAGAAGAGAGTAAAAGAAAGAGAAGAGAGAAGAGATTAAAGAAGCAGAGAGAAGAGAGTAAAGAAGAAGAGAGAAGCAGAGAGAACAGAGTAAAGAAGCAGAGTAGAAGCAGAGAGAAGAGAGTAAAGAAGAGAGAGAAGCAGATTAAAGAAGCAGAGAGAACCAGATTAAAGAAGTTGAGAGAAGCAGAGAGAAGAGAGAAAAGAAAGAGAGAATAGAGTGAAGAAGAGAGAGAAAGATTAAAGAAGCAGAGAGAAGAGAGAAAAGAAGCAGAGAGAAACAGAGAGAAGAAGAAGAATAAAGAAGAAGAGAGAAGCAGAGTCAAGAAGCAGAGAGAAGCAGAGAGAAGCAGAGAGAAGAAGAGAGAAGCAAGAAAAAAGATTAAAGAATAAGAGAGAAGAGAGTAAAGAATAGAGAGAAGCAGAGAGAAGCAGAGTAAAGAACAGAGTAAAGAAGCAGAGTAAAGAAGCAAGGAGAAGCAGAGTAAAAAGCAGAGAGAAGCAGATTTAAAGAAGCAGAGAGAAACAGATTAAAGAAGCTGAGAGAAGAGAGAGAAGAAGAGTAAAGTAGCAGAGAGAACTCAGAGTGAAGATGCAGAGAGAAGCAGATTAAAGAAGAAGAGAGAAGAGAGTAAAGAAGAAGAGAGAAGCAGAGAGAATCAGAGTAGAAAGAAGAGAGAGAAGCAGAGTGAAGAAGAGAGAGAAGAGATTAAAGAAGCAGAGAGAAGCAGAGTAAAGAAGCAGAGAGAAGCAGAGAGAATCAGAGTAAAGAAGCAGAGAGAAGAGAGTAAAGAAGCAGAGAGAAGCAGAGAAAAGAAGCAGAGAGAAGCAGAGTAAAGAAGCAGAAAAGAAGAGAGAGAAAAAGCAGAGTAAAGAAGCAGAAGAGAAGAGAGTAAAGAAAGAGAAAGAACAGATTAAAGAAGCAGAGAGAAGTAGAGAAATACAGAGAGAAGAAGAGAGAAGAGAGAAGAAGCAGAATAAAGAAGCAGAGAGAAGAAGAAAGAGTAAAGAAGCAGAGAGAAGAGAGTGAAGCAGAGAGAAGCAGAGTAAAGAATCAGAGAGAAGAGAGAGAAGAGAGAAGAAGAGTAAAAAGACTAAAGAAGAAGAGTAAAGAAGAAAAAAGAAAAAGAGCGAAGCAGAGAGAAGAAGAGTGAAGCAGAGAGAAGAGTAAAGAAGTAGAGAGAAACAGAGCGAAGCAGAGAGAAGCAGAGTAAAGAAGCAGAGAGAAGCGAAGAGAAGCAGAGCGAAGCAGAGAGAATTAGAGTAAAGAAGCAGAGAGAAGCAGAGAGAAGATGCAGAGAGAAGCAGATTAAAGAAGCAGAGAGAAGCAGAGTAAAGAAGCAGAGAGAAGCAGAGAGAATCAGAGTAAAGAAGCAGAGAGAAGCAGAGTGAAGAAGCAGAGAGAAGCAGATTAAAGAAGCAGAGAGAAGTAGAGTAAAGAAGAGAGAGAAGAGAGAGAATCAGAGTAAAAAGAGAGAAGCAGAGTAAAGAAGCAGAGAGAAGCAGAGTAAAGAAGCAGAGAGAAGCAGAGTAAAGAAGCAGATTAAAGAAGCAGAGAGAAGCAGACAGAAGCAGAGTAAAGAAGCAGATTAAAGTAGCAGATTAAAGAAGCAGAGTAAAGAAGCAGATTAAAGAAGCAGAGAGAAGTAGAGTAAATAAGCAGAGAGAAGCAGAGAGAAGCAGAGTAAAGAAGCAGAATAAAGAAGCAGAATAAAGAAGCAGAGCGAAGCAGAGTAAAGAAGCAGAGAGAAGCAGAGTGAAGCAGAGAGAAGCAGAGTAAAGAATCAGAGAGAAGCAGAGAGAAGCAGAGAGAAGCAGAGTAAAGAAGCAGACTAAAGAAGCAGAGTAAGAAGCAGAGAGAAGCAAGAGAAAGCAGAGTGAAAGAGAGAGAAAAAAGCCAAGCAGAAAGAAGAGAAATATAGAGAGAAACAGAGTGAACAAGAAGCAGAGTAAAGAAGCAGAAGAAAAAAGCATATAATAGAGAGAATAGAGTAAAAGAATAAGAGAAGCTAAGAAAGTAAGATAAAGAATAAGAGAGAAATAAGAGAGAAACAGAGTAAAAACAGAGTAAAGAAGCAGAGTAAAAGAAGAGAGAAGCAGATAAAGAAGCAGAGAGAAGCAGAGAGAAGAAGCAGAATAAAGAATCAGAGAGAAGCAGAGTCAAGAAGCAGAGAGAAGCAAAGAGAAGCAGAGAAGCAGACTAAAGATGCAGAGAGAAGCAGAGTAAAGAAGCAGAGAGTAGCAGAGAGAAGCAGAGTAAAGAAGCAGAGAGAAGCAGATTAAAGAAGCAGAGAGAACCAGATTAAAGAAGCTGAGAGAAGCAGAGAGAAGCAGAGTAAAGAAGCAGAGAGAATCAGAGTGAAGAAGCAGAGAGAAGCAGATTAAAGAAGCAGAGAGAAGCAGTAAAGCAGAGAGAAACAGAGAGAAGAAGCAGAATAAAGAAGCAGAGAGAAGCAGAGTCAAGAAGCAGAGAGAAGCAGAGAGAAGCAGAGAGAAGCAGAGAGAAGCAGAAGGAAACAGATTAAAAAATAAGAGAGAAGCAGAGTAAAGAAGCAGAGAGAAGCAGAGAGAAGCAGAGTAAAGAAGCAGAGTAAAGAAGCAGAGTAAAGAAGCAAGGAGAAGCAGAGTAAAAAAGCAGAGAGAAGCAGATTAAAGAAGCAGAGAGAAACAGATTAAAGAAGCTGAGAGAAGCAGAGAGAAGCAGAGTAAAGTAGCAGAGAGAATCAGAGTGAAGATGCATAGAGAAGCAGATTAAAGAAGCAGAAAGAAGCAGAGTAAAGAAGCAGAGAGAAGGAGAGAGAATCAGAGTAAAGAAGCAGAGAGAAGAAGATTAAAGAAGCAGAGAGAAGCAGATTAAAGAAGCAGAGAGAAGCAGAGTAAAGAAGCAGAGAGAAGCAGAGAGAAGCAGAGTAAATAAGCAGAGTTAAGAAGCAGAGTAAAGAAGCAGAGAGAAGCAGAGGAAAGAAGCAGAGAGAAGCAGAGAGAAGAAGCAGAATAAAGAAGCAGAGAGAAGCAGAGTCAAGAAGCAGAGAGAAGCAAAGAGAAGCAGAGAAGCAGATTAAAGAACAGAGAGAAGCAGAGTAAAGAAGCAGAGAGAAGCAAGAGAGAAGCAGAGTAAAGAAGCAGAGTAAAGAAGCAGAGAGAAGCAGAGTAAAGAAGCAGAGAGAAGCAGATTAAAGAAGCAGAGAGAACCAGATTAAAGAAGCTGAGAGAAGCAGAGAGAAGCAGAGTAAAGAAGCAGAGAGAAGCAGATTAAAGAAGCAGAGAGAATCAGAGTAAAGAAGCAGAGAGAAACAGAGAGAAGAAGCAGAATAAAGAAGCAGAGAGAAGCAGAGTCAAGAAGCAGAGAGAAGCAGAGAGAAGCAGAGAGAAGCAGAGAGAAGCAGATTAAAGAATCAGAGAGAAGCAGAGTAAAAAAGCAGAGAGAAGCAGATTAAAGAAGCAGAGAGAAACTGATTAAAGAAGCTGAGAGAAGCAGAGAGAAGCAGAGTAAAGTAGCAGAGAGAATCAGAGTGAAGATGCAGAGAGAAGCAGATTAAAGAAGCAGAAAGAAGCAGAGTAAAGAAGCAGAGAGAAGCAGAAAGAATCAGAGTAAAGAAGCAGAGAGAAGCAGAGTGAAGAATCAGAGAGAAACAGATTAAAGAAGCAGAGAGAAGCAGATTAAAGAAGCTGAGAGAAGCAGAGTAAAAGAAATAAGAGAGAAGCAGAGATAAAGCAGAGTAAATAGCAGAGAAAGAAGTAAAAGAGAGAGAGAAGCAGAGTAAAGAAGCAGAGAGAAAAAGCAGAATAAAGAAGCAGAGAGAAGAATCAAGCAGAGAGAAGAAAAGAGAACAGATAGTGGATTAAAAAACAGAGAGAAGCAGAGAGAAGAAGAGAGAAGCAGAGTAAAGAAGCAGAGTAAAGAAGCAGAGAGAAGCAGAGTGAAGAAGCAGAGAGAAGCAGATTAAAGAAGCAGAGAGAAGCAGAGTAAAGAAGCAGAGAGAAACAGAGAGAAGAAGCAGAATAAAGAAGCAGAGAGAAGCAGAGTCAAGAAGCAGAGAGAAGCAGAGAGAAGCAGAGAGAAGCAGAGAGAAGCAGAGAGAAGCAGAGAGAAGCAGATTAAAGAATCAGAGAGAAGCAGATTAAAGAAGCTGAGAGAAGCAGAGAGAAGCAGAGTAAAGTAGCAGAGAGAATCAGAGTGAAGATGCAGAGAGAAGCAGATTAAAGAAGCAGAAAGAAGCAGAGTAAAGAAGCAGAGAGAAGCAGAGAGAATCAGAGTAAAGAAGCAGAGAGAAGCAGAGTGAAGAAGCAGAGAGAAGCAGATTAAAGAAGCAGAGAGAAGCAGATTAAAGAAGCAGAGAGAAGCAGAGTAAAGAAGCAGAGAGAAGCAGAGAGAAGCAGAGTAAATAAGCAGAGTAAAGAAGCAGAGTAAAGAAGCAGAGAGAAGCAGAGTAAAGAAGCAGAGAGAAGCAGAGAGAAGAAGCAGAATAAAGAAAGAGAGAAGAAGTAAGACAGAGAGAAGCAAATAGAAAGAGAGAAGCGGATTAAAGAAGCAGAGAGAAGCAGAGTAAAGAAAGAGAGAAGCAGAGAGAAGCAGAGTAAAAGAAGCAGAGTAAAGAAGCAGAGAGAAGCAGAGTAAAGAAGCAGAGAGAAGCAGATTAAAGAAGCAGAGAGAACCAGATTTAAAGAAGCTGAGAGAAGCAGAGAGAAGCAGAGTAAAGAAGCAGAGAGAATCAGAGTGAAGAAGCAGAGAGAAGCAGATTAAAGAAGCAGAGAGAAGCAGAGTAAAGAAGCAGAGAGAAACAGAGAGAAGAAGCAGAATAAAGAAGCAGAGAGAAGCAGAGAGAAGCAGAGAGAAGCAGAGAGAAGCAGAGAGAAGCAGAGAGAAGCAGATTAAAGAATCAGAGAGAACCAGAGTAAAGAAGCAGAGAGAAGCAGAGAGAAGCAGAGTAAAGAAGCAGAGAGAAGCAGAGTGAAGAAGCAGAGAGAAGCAGATTAAAGAAGCAGAGAGAAGCAGAGTAAAGAAGCAGAGAGAAGCAGAGTAAAGAAGCAGAGAGAAGCAGAGTAAATAAGCAGAGAGAAACAGAGTAAAGAAGCAGATTAAAGAAGAAGAGAGAAGCAGACAGAAGCAGACAGAAGCAGAGTAAAGAAGCAGATTAAAGAAGCAGATTAAAGATGCAGAGTAAAGAAGCAGATTAAAGAAGCAGAGAGAAGTAGAGTAAATAACAGAGAGAAGCAGAGAGAAGCAGAGTAAAGAAGAGAATAAAGAAGTAAGAGAGAAGCAGAGAAAAGACATATAGAGCAAAAAGAAGAGAAAAACAGAGTGAAACAGAGAGAAACAGAGAAAGAACAGAGAGAATACAGAGAGAAAAGCATATAAAAGAGAGCAAAAGAAACAGATAAAAGAAGAAAAAAGACAAAGAAGAAAAGCAAAACAAAAGAAGAGAAGAATAAAATAAGAGAGAACAATAGAACAAGAGAAGAAACAGATAAACAAGAGAGAAGCAGAGAGAAGCAGAGCCAAGCAGAGAGAATCAGAGTAAAGAAGCAGAGAGAAGCAGATAAGAAGCAGAGTAAAGAAGCAGTGAAGCAGAGACAAGCAGAGTAAAGAAGCAGAGAGAAGCAGAAGAAAGAAGCAGAGAGAAGCAAGAGAAGAAGCAGAATAAAGAAGCAGAGAGAAGCAGAGTAAAGAAGCAGAGAGAAGCAGAGAGAAGCAGAGAGAAGCAGAGAGAAGCAGAGAGAAGCAGATTAAAGAAGCAGAGAGAAGCAGAGAGAAGCAGAGTAAAGAAGCAGAGTAAAGAAGCAGAGTAAAGAAGCAGAGAGAAGCAGAGTAAAGAAGCAGAGAGAAGCAGAGAGAAGAAGCAGAGAGAAGCAGACTAAAGAAGCAGAGAGAAGCAGAGTAAAGAAGCAGAGAGAAGCAGATTAAAGAAGCAGAGAGAAGCAGAGTAAAGAAGCAGAGAGAAACAGAGAGAAGAAGCAGAATAAAGAAGCAGAGAGAAGCAGAGTCAAGAAGCAGAGAGAAGCAGAGAGAAGCAGAGAGAAGCAGAGAGAAGCAGAAAGAAGCAGATTAAAGAATCAGAGAGAAGCAGAGTAAAGAAGCAGAGAGAAGCAGATAAAAGAGAAGAAGATCGAAGCAGAGAGAAGCAAGAAAGAACAGAGAAACAGATGCAGCAAGAGAACAGAGTAAACAACAGAGAGAAGCGGAGAGAAGACAGAGCGCAGTACAGAGAATTAGAGTAGAAGCAGAGAGAAGCAGAGAGGAAGCAGAGTAAAGAAGCAGTAAGCAGAGACACAGAGCAAGGAAGCAGAGAGAAGCAGAAGAAAGAAGCAGAGAGAAGCAGAGAGAAGAAGCAGAATAAAGAAGCAGAGAGAAGCAGAGTAAAGAAGCAGAGAGAAGCAGAGAGAAGCAGAGAGAATCAGAGAGAAGCAGAGAGAAGCAGATTAAAGAAGCAGAGAGAAGCAGAGAGAAGCAGAGTAAAGAAGCAGAGTAAAGAAGAGCAGAGTAAAGTAAGCAGAGAGAAGACAGAGTAAAGAAGCAGAGAGAAGCAGAGAGAAGAAGCAGAGAGAAGCAGACTAAAGAAGCAGAGAGAGCTAGAGTAAAGAAGCAGAGAGAAGCAGATTAAAGAAGCAGAGAGAAGTAGAGTAAAGAAGTAGAGAGAAACAGAGAGAAGAAGCAGAATAAAGAAGCAGAGAGAAGCAGAGTCAAGAAGCAGAGAGAAGCAGAGAGAAGCAGAGAGAAGCAGAGAGAAGCGAGAGAAGCGAAAGAAGCAGATTAAAGAATCAGAGAGAAGCAGAGTAAAAGAAGCAGAGAGAAGCAGAGAGAAGCAGAGTAAAGAAGCAGAGTAAAGAAGCAGAGTAAAGAAGCAAGGAGAAGCAGAGTAAAAAAGCAGAGAGAAGCAGATTAAAGAAGCAGAGAGAAACAGATTAAAGAAGCTGAGAGAAGCAGAGAGAAGCAGAGTAAAGTAGCAGAGAGAATCAGAGTGAAGATGCAGAGAGAAGCAGATTAAAGAAGCAGAAAGAAGCAGAGTAAAGAAGCAGAGAGAAGCAGAGAGAATCAGAGTAAAGAAGCAGAGAGAAGCAGAGTGAAGAAGCAGAGAGAAGAAGATTAAAGAAGCAGAGAGAAGCAGATTAAAGAAGCAGAGAGAAGCAGATTAAAGAAGCAGAGTTAAGAAGCAGAGTAAAGAAGCAGAGAGAAGCAGAGGAAAGAAGCAGAGAGAAGCAGAGAGAAGAAGCAGAATAAAGAAGCAGAGAGAAGCAGAGTCAAGAAGCAGAAAGAAGCAAAGAGAAGCAGAGAAGCAGATTAAAAGAAGCAGAGAGAAGCAGAGTAAAGAAGCAGAGAGAAGCAGAGAGAAGCAGAGTAAAGAAGCAGAGTAAAGAAGCAGAGAGAAGCAGAGTAAAGAAGCAGAGAGAAGCAGAGATTTAAAGAAGCAGAGAGAACCAGATTAAAGAAGCTGGAGAGAAGCAGAGAGAAGCAGAGTAAAGAAGCAGAGAGAAGCAGAGTGAAGAAGCAGAGAGAAGCAGATTAAAGAAGCAGAGAGAAGCAGAGTAAAGAAGCAGAGAGAAACAGAGAGAAGAAGCAGAATAAAGAAGCAGAGAGAAGCAGAGAGAAGCAGAGAGAAGCAGAGAGAAGCAGATTAAAGAATTAGAGAGAAGCAGAGTAAAAAAGCAGAGAGAAGCAGATTAAAGAAGCTGAGAGAAGCAGAGAGAAGCAGAGAGAAACAGATTAAAGAAGCTGAGAGAAGCAGAGAGAAGCAGAGTAAAGTAGCAGAGAGAATCAGAGTGAAGATGCAGAGAGAAGCAGATTAAAGAAGCAGAAAGAAGCAGAGTAAAGAAGCAGAGAGAAGCAGAGAGAATCAGAGTAAAGAAGCAGAGAGAAGCAGAGTGAAGAAGCAGAGAGAAGCAGATTAAAGAAGCAGAGAGAAGCAGATTAAAGAAGCTAGAGAGAAGCAGAGTAAATAAACAGAGAGAAGCAGAGAGAAGCAGAGTAAATACAGAGTAAAGAAGCAGAGAGAAGCAGAGTAAAAGAAGCAGAAGAAGCAGAGAGAAGAAGAAAGAAGAAGAGAGAAAGATAAAGAAATAAGAGAGCAAAGAGAAGCAAGAAGGGATTAAAGTAAAGCAGAGAGAAGCAGAGTAAAGAAAGAGAGAAGCAGAGAGAAAAAGAGTAAAGAATAAGAGTAAAGAAGCAGAGAGAAGCAGAGTGAAGAAGCAGAGAGAAGCAGATTAAAGAAGCAGAGAGAAGCAGAGTAAAGAAGCAGAGAGAAACAGAGAGAAGAAGCAGAATAAAGAAGCAGAGAGAAGCAGAGTCAAGAAGCAGAGAGAAGCAGAGAGAATCAGAGAGAAGCAGAGAGAAGCAGAGAGAAGCAGAGAGAAGCAGATTAAAGAATCAGAGAGAAGCAGATTAAAGAAGCTGAGAGAAGCAGAGAGAACCAGAGTAAAGTAGCAGAGAGAATCAGAGTGAAGATGCAGAGAGAAGCAGATTAAAGAAGCAGAAAGAAGCAGAGTAAAGAAGCAGAGAGAAGCAGAGAGAATCAGAGTAAAGAAGCAGAGAGAAGCAGAGTGAAGAAGCAGAGAGAAGCAGATTAAAGAAGCAGAGAGAAGCAGATTAAAGAAGCAGAGAGAAGCAGAGTAAAAGAAGCAGAGAGAAGCAGAGAGAAGCAGAGTAAATAAGCAGAGTAAAGAAGCAGAGAGAATCAGAGTGAAGATGCAGAGAGAAGCAGATTAAAGAAGCAGAAAGAAGCAGAGTAAAGAAGCAGAGAGAAGCAGAGAGAATCAGAGTAAAGAAGCAGAGAGAAGCAGAGTGAAGAAGCAGAGAGAAGCAGATTAAAGAAGCAGAGAGAAGCAGATTAAAGAAGCTAGAGAGAAGCAGAGTAAAGAAGCAGAGAGAAGCAGAGAGAAGCAGAGTAAAGAAGCAGAGAGAAATAAGAAGCAGAGAGAAGCAGATTAAAGAAGCAGAGAGAAGCAGAGTAAAGAAGCAGAGAGAAACAGAGAGAAGAAGCAGAATAAAGAAGCAGAGAGAAGCAGAGAGAAGCAGAGAGAAGCAGAGAGAAGCAGAGAGAAGCAGATTAAAGAATCAGAGAGAAGCAGAGTAAAAAAGCAGAGAGAAGCAGATTAAAGAAGCAGAGAGAAACAGATTAAAGAAGCTGAGAGAAGCAGAGAGAAGCAGAGTAAAGTAGCAGAGAGAATCAGAGTGAAGATGCAGAGAGAAGCAGATTAAAGAAGCAGAAAGAAGCAGAGTAAAGAAGCAGAGAGAAGCAGAGAGAATCAGAGTAAAGAAGCAGAGAGAAGCAGAGTGAAGAAGCAGAGAGAAGCAGATTAAAGAAGCAGAGAGAAGCAGATTAAAGAAGCTGAGAGAAGCAGAGTAAAGAAGCAGAGAGAAGCAAGAGTAAAGTAAAGCAGAGTAAAGAAGCAGAGAGAAGCAGAGTAAAAAGCAGAGAGAAACAGAGAGAAGAAGCAGAATAAAAAAGCAGAGAGAAGCAGAGTCAAGAAGCAGAGAGAAGCAGAGAGAAGCAGAGAGAAGCAGAGAGAAGCAGAGAGAAGCAGAGAGAAGCAGATTAAAGAATCAGAGAGAAGCAGATTAAAGAAGCTGAGAGAAGCAGAGAGAACCAGAGTAAAGTAGCAGAGAGAATCAGAGTGAAGATGCAGAGAGAAGCAGATTAAAGAAGCAGAAAGAAGCAGAGTAAAGAAGCAGAGAGAAGCAGAGAGAATCAGAGTAAAGAAGCAGAGAGAAGCAGAGTGAAGAAGCAGAGAGAAGCAGATTAAAGAAGCAGAGAGAAGCAGATTAAAGAAGCAGAGAGAAGCAGAGTAAAGAAGCAGAGAGAAGCAGAGAGAAGCAGAGTAAATAAGCAGAGTAAAGAAGCAGAGAGAATCAGAGTGAAGATGCAGAGAGAAGCAGATTAAAGAAGCAGAAAGAAGCAGAGTAAAGAAGCAGAGAGAAGCAGAGAGAATCAGAGTAAAGAAGCAGAGAGAAGCAGAGTGAAGAAGCAGAGAGAAGCAGATTAAAGAAGCAGAGAGAAGCAGATTAAAGAAGCTGAGAGAAGCAGAGTAAAGAAGCAGAGAGAAGCAGAGAGAAGCAGAGTAAAGAAGCAGAGAGAATCAGAGACAAGCAGAGTAAGGAAGCAGAGAGAAGCAGAAGAAAGAAGCAGAGAGAAGCAGAGAGAAGAAGCAGAATAAAGAAGCAGAGAGAAGCAGAGTAAAGAAGCAGAGAGAAGCAGAGAGAAGCAGAGAGAATCAGAGAGAAGCAGAGAGAAGCAGATTAAAGAAGCAGAGAGAAGCAGAGAGAAGCAGAGAAAGAAGCAGAGTAAAGAAGCAGAGTAAAGAAAAGAGAAGCAGAGTAAAGAAGCAGAGAGAAGCAGAGAAGAAGCAGAGAGAAGCAGACTAAAGAAGCAGAGAGAAGCAGAGTAAAGAAGCAGAGAGAAGCAGATTAAAGAAGCAGAGAGAAGCAGAGTAAAGAAGCAGAGAGAAACAGAGAGAAGAAGCAGAATAAAGAAGCAGAGAGAAGCAGAGTCAAGAAGCAGAGAGAAGCAGAGAGAAGCAGAGAGAAGCAGAGAGAAGCAGAAAGAAGCAGATTAAAGAATCAGAGAGAAGCAGAGTAAAGAAGCAGAGAGAAGCAGAGCGAAGCAGAGAGAAGAAGAGCGAAGCAGAGAGAAGCAGAGTAAAGAAGCAGAGAGAAAACAGAAGCAAGAGAGAAGCAGAGTAAACAAAGCAGAGAGAAGCAGAGAGAAGCAGAGCAAGAGAGAATTAGAGTAAAGAAGCAAGAGAAGCAGAGAGAAGCAGAGTAAAAGAAGCAGTGAGAAGAAGAGACAAGCAGAGTAGAAACAGAGAGAAGAAGAGAAAGAAAGCAGAGAGAAGCAGAGAGAAGAAGCAGAATAAAGAAGCAGAGAGAAGCAGAGTAAAGAAGCAGAGAGAAGCAGAGAGAAGCAGAGAGAATCAGAGAGAAGCAGAGAGAAGCAGATTAAAGAAGCAGAGAGAAGCAGAGAGAAGCAGAGTAAAGAAGCAGAGTAAAGAAGCAGAGTAAAGAAGCAGAGAGAAGCAGAGTAAAGAAGCAGAGAGAAGCAGAGAGAAGAAGCAGAGAGAAGCAGACTAAAGAAGCAGAGAGAAGCAGAGTAAAGAAGCAGAGAGAAGCAGATTAAAGAAGCAGAGAGAAGCAGAGTAAAGAAGCAGAGAGAAACAGAGAGAAGAAGCAGAATAAAGAAGCAGAGAGAAGCAGAGTCAAGAAGCAGAGAGAAGCAGAGAGAAGCAGAGAGAAGCAGAGAGAAGCAGAGAGAAGCAGAAAGAAGCAGATTAAAGAATCAGAGAGAAGCAGAGTAAAGAAGCAGAGTAAAGAAGCAGAGTAAAGAAGCAAGGAGAAGCAGAGTAAAAAAGCAGAGAGAAGCAGATTAAAGAAGCAGAGAGAAACAGATTAAAGAAGAGAGAAGCAGAGAGAAGAGAAAAAGTAGAGAGAGAATCAGAGTGAAGATGCAGAGAGAAGCAGATTAAAGAAGCAGAAAGAAGCAGAGTAAAGAAGCAGAGAGAAGCAGAGAGAATCAGAGTAAAGAAGCAGAGAGAAGCAGAGTGAAGAAGCAGAGAGAAGAAGATTAAAGAAGCAGAGAGAAGCAGATTAAAGAAGCAGAGAGAAGCAGATTAAAGAAGCAGAGTTAAGAAGCAGAGTAAAGAAGCAGAGAGAAACAGAGAGAAGAAGCAGAATAAAGAAGCAGAGAGAAGCAGAGAGAAGCAGAGAGAAGCAGAAAGAAGCAGATTAAAGAATCAGAGAGAAGCAGAGTAAAGAAGCAGAGAGAGAAGAAGAGCCAAACAGAGAGAAGAAGAAAGTTGAAGCAGAGAGAAGCGAGAGTAAAGAACAGAGAGAAACAGAGTAAACAGAGAGAAGCAGAGCAAACAAAGAGAGAAGCGGAGAGAAGCAAGTGAGCAGAGAGAATTAGAGTAAAAAAGAAGAGAGAAGCAGAGAGAAGCTAGAGTAAAGAAGCAGTGAGAAGAGAGACAAGAGAATGAAGAGAGAGAAGCAGAAGAAAGAAGCAGAGAGAAGCAGAGAGAAGAAGCAGAATAAAGTAAGCAGAGAGAAGCAGAGTAAAGAAGCAGAGAGAAGCTAGAGAGAAGCAGAGAATCAGAGAGAAGCAGAGAGAAGCAGATTAAAGAAGCAGAGAGAAGCAGAGAGAAGCAGAGTAAAGAAGCAGAGTAAAGAAGCAGAGTAAAGAAGCAGAGAGAAGCAGAGTAAAGAAGCAGAGAGAAGCAGAGAGAAGAAGCAGAGAGAAGCAGACTAAAGAAGCAGAGAGAAGCAGAGTAAAGAAGCAGAGAGAAGCAGATTAAAGAAGCAGAGAGAAGCAGAGTAAAGAAGCAGAGAGAAACAGAGAGAAGAAGCAGAATAAAGAAGCAGAGAGAAGCAGAGTCAAGAAGCAGAGAGAAGCAGAGAGAAGCAGAGAGAAGCAGAGAGAAGCAGAGAGAAGCAGAAAGAAGCAGATTAAAGAATCAGAGAGAAGCAGAGTAAAGAAGCAGAGAGAAGCAGAGAGAAGCAGAGTAAAGAAGCAGAGTAAAGAAGCAGAGTAAAGAAGCAAGGAGAAGCAGAGTAAAAAAGCAGAGAGAAGCAGATTAAAGAAGCAGAGAGAAACAGATTAAAGAAGCTGGAGAGAAGCAGAGAGAAGCAGAGTAAAGTAGCAGAGAGAATCAGAGTGAAGATGCAGAGAGAAGCAGATTAAAGAAGCAGAAAGAAGCAGAGTAAAGAAGCAGAGAGAAGCAGAGAGAATCAGAGTAAAGAAGCAGAGAGAAGCAGAGTGAAGAAGCAGAGAGAAGAAGATTAAAGAAGCAGAGAGAAGCAGATTAAAGAAGCAGAGAGAAGCAGATTAAAGAAGCAGAGTTAAGAAGCAGAGTAAAGAAGAGCAGAGAGAAGCAGAGAGAGAAGCGAGAGAAGCAGAGAGAAGAAGCAGAATAAAGAAGCTTCAGAGAGAAGCAGAGTCGAAGAAGCTAGAAAGAAGCAAAGAGAAGCAGAGAAGCAGATTAAAAGCAGAGAGAAGCAGAGTAAAAGAAGCAGAGAGAAGCAGAGAGAAGCAGAGTAAAGAAGCAGAGTAAAGAAGCAGAGAGAAGCAGAGTAAAGAAGCAGAGAGAAGCAGATCTAAAGAAGCAGAGAGAACCAGATTAAAGAAGCTGAGAGAAGCAGAGAGAAGCAGAGTAAAGAAGCAGAGAGAATCAGAGTGAAGAAGCAGAGAGAAGCAGATTAAAGAAGCAGAGAGAAGCAGAGTAAAGAAGCAGAGAGAAACAGAGAGAAGAAAGAATAAAGAAGCAGAGAGAAGCAGAGAGAAGCAGAGAGAAGCAGAGAGAAGCAGATTAAAGAATCAGAGAGAAGCAGAGTAAAAAGCAGAGAGAAGCAGATTAAAGAAGCAGAGAGAAACAGATTAAAGAAGCTGAGAGAAGCAGAGAGAAGCAGAGAAGTAGTAGAGAGAATCAGAGTGAAGATGCAGAGAGAAGCAGATTAAAGAAGCAGAAAGAAGCAGAGTAAAGAAGCAGAGAGAAGCAGAGAGAATCAGAGTAAAGAAGCAGAGAGAAGCAGAGTGAAGAAGCAGAGAGAAGCAGATTAAAGAAGAGAGAGAAGCAGATTAAAGAAGCTGAGAGAAGCAGAGTAAATAAGCAGAGAGAAGCAGAGAGAAGCAGAGTAAATAGCAGAGTAAAGAAGAGAGATACAGAGTAAAGAAGAAAAGAAGAGAGAGAAGAAGCAGAAATAAAGAAGCAGAGAGAAATAAAGAAGCAGAGAGAACCGAAAGAAGCAGAGAGAGCGGATTAAATAGCAGAGAGAAGCAGAGTAAAAAAGCAGAGAAGCAGAGAGAAGCAGAGTAAAAAAGCAGAGTAAAAGAAAGAGAGAAGCAAGATGAAGAAGCAGAGAGAAGCAGATTAAAGAAGCAGAAGAAGCAGAGTAAAGAAGCAGAGAGAAACAGAGAGAAGAAGCAGAATAAAGAAGCAGAGAGAAGCAGAGTCAAGAAGCAGAGAGAAGCAGAGAGAAGCAGAGAGAAGCAGAGAGAAGCAGAGAGAAGCAGAGAGAAGCAGATTAAAGAATCAGAGATAAGCAGATTAAAGAAGCTGAGAGAAGCAGAGAGAACCAGAGTAAAGTAGCAGAGAGAATCAGAGTGAAGATGCAGAGAGAAGCAGATTAAAGAAGCAGAAAGAAGCAGAGTAAAGAAGCAGAGAGAAGCAGAGAGAATCAGAGTAAAGAAGCAGAGAGAAGCAGAGTGAAGAAGCAGAGAGAAGCAGATTAAAGAAGCAGAGAGAAGCAGATTAAAGAAGCAGAGAGAAGCAGAGTAAAGAAGCAGAGAGAAGCAGAGAGAAGCAGAGTAAATAAGCAGAGTAAAGAAGCAGAGAGAATCAGAGTGAAGATGAAGAGAGAAGCAGATTTAAAGAAGCAGAAAGAAGCAGAGTAAAGAAGCAGAGAGAAGCAGAGAGAATCAGAGTAAAGAAGCAGAGAGAAGCAGAGTGAAGAAGCAGAGAGAAGCAGATTAAAGAAGCAGAGAGAAGCAGATTAAAAGAAGCTGAGAGAAGCAGAGTAAAGAAGCAGAGAGAAGCAGAGAGAAGCAGAGTAAAGAAGCAGAGAGAATCAGAGTGAAGAAGCAGAGAGAAGCAGATTAAAGAAGCAGAGAGAAGCAGAGTAAAGAAGCAGAGAGAAACAGAGAGAAGCAGAGTAAAGTAGCAGAGAGAATCAGAGTGAAGATGCAGAGAGAAGCAGATTAAAGAAGCAGAAAGAAGCAGAGTAAATAAGCAGAGAGAAGCAGAGAGAATCAGAGTAAAGAAGCAGAGAGAAGCAGAGTGAAGAAGCAGAGAGAAGCAGATTAAAGAAGCAGAGAGAAGCAGATTAAAGAAGCTGAGAGAAGCAGAGTAAAGAAGCAGAGAGAAGAAGAGAGAAGCAGAGTAAATAAGCAGAGTAAAGAAGCAGAGAGAAGCAGAGTAAAGAAGCAGAGAGAAACAGAGAGAAGAAGCAGAATAAAGAAGCAGAGAGAAGCAGAGTCAAGAAGCAGAGAGAAGCAGAGAGAAGCAGAGAGAAGCAGAGAGAAGCAGAGAGAAGCAGAGAGAAGCAGAGAGAAGCAGATTAAAGAATCAGAGAGAAGCAGATTAAAGAAGCTGAGAGAAGCAGAGAGAACCAGAGTAAAGTAGCAGAGAGAATCAGAGTGAAGATGCAGAGAGAAGCAGATTAAAGAAGCAGAAAGAAGCAGAGTAAAGAAGCAGAGAGAAGCAGAGAGAATCAGAGTAAAGAAGCAGAGAGAAGCAGAGTGAAGAAGCAGAGAGAAGCAGATTAAAGAAGCAGAGAGAAGCAGATTAAAGAAGCAGAGAGAAGCAGAGTAAAGAAGCAGAGAGAAGCAGAGAGAAGCAGAGTAAATAAGCAGAGTAAAGAAGCAGAGAGAATCAGAGTGAAGATGCAGAGAGAAGCAGAGAGAAGCAGAGAGAAGCAGAGAGAAGCAGAAAGAAGCAGATTAAAGAATCAGAGAGAAGCAGAGTAAAGAAGCAGAGAGAAGCAGAGCGAAGCAGAGAGAAGAAGAGCGAAGCAGAGAGAAGCAGAGTAAAGAAGCAGAGAGAAACAGAGCGAAGCAGAGAGAAGCAGATAAACAGAGAGAAGCGGAGAGAAAAGATGGTAGAGAGAATCAGAGTAAAGAAGCAGAGAGAAGCAGAGAGAAGCAGAGTAAAGAAGAAGTGAGAAGCAGAGACAAGCAGAGTAAGGAAGCAGAGAGAAGCAGAAGAAAGAAGCAGAGAGAAGCAGAGAGAAGAAGCAGAATAAAGAAGCAGAGAGAAGCAGAGTAAAAGAAGCAGAGAGAAGCGAAGAGAAGCAGAGAGAATCAGAGAGAAGCAGAGAGAAGCAGATTAAAGAAGCAGAGAGAAGCAAGAGAGAAGCAGAGTAAAGAACAGAGTAAAGAAGCAGAGTAAAGAAACAGAGAGAAGCAGAGTAAAGAAGCAGAGAAGCAGAGAGAAGAAGCAGAGAGAAGCAGACTAAAGAAGCAGAGAGAAGCAGAGTAAAGAAGCAGAGAGAAGCAGATTAAAGAAGCAGAGAGAAGCAGAGTAAAGAAGAAGAGAGAAACAGAGAGAAGAAGCAGAATAAAGAAGCAGAGAGAAGCAGAGTCAAGAAGAGAGAGAAGCAGAGAGAAGCAGAGAAGCAGAGAGAAGCAGAGAGAAGCAGAAAGAAGCAGATTAAAGAATCAGAGAGAAGCAGAGTAAAAGAAGCAGAGAGAAGCAGAGAGAAGCAGAGTAAAGAAGCAGAGTAAAGAAGCAGAGTAAAGAAGCAAGGAGAAGCAGAGAAAAAAGCAGAGAGAAGCAGATTAAAGAAGCAGAGAGAAACAGATTAAAGAAGCTGAGAGAAGCAGAGAGAAGCAGAGTAAAGTAGCAAGAGAATCAGAGTGAAGATGCAGAGAGAAGCAGATTAGAAAAGAAAGAAGCAGAGTAAAGAAGCAGAGAGAAGCAGAGAGAATCAGAGTAAAGAAGCAGAGAGAAGCAGGGTGAAGAAACAGAGAGAAGAAGATTAAAGAAGCAGAGAGAAGCAGATTAAAGAAGCAGAGAGAAGCAGATTAAAGAAGCAGAGTTAAGAAGCAGAGTAAAGAAGCAGAGAGAAACAGAGAGAAGAAGCAGAATAAAGAAGCAGAGAGAAGCAGAGAGAAGCAGAGAGAAGCAGAAAGAAGCAGATTAAAGAATCAGAGAGAAGCAGAGTAAAGAAGCAGAGAGAAGCAGAGCGAAGCAGAGAGAAGAAGAGCGAAGCAGAGAGAAGCAGAGTAAAGAAGCAGAGAGAAACAGAGCGAAGCAGAGAGAAGCAGAGTAAACAAGCAGAGAGAAGCGGAGAGAAGCAGAGCGAAGCAGAGAGAATTAGAGTAAAGAAGCAGAGAGAAGCAGAGAGAAGCAGAGTAAAGAAGCAGTGAGAAGCAGAGACAAGCAGAGTAAGGAAGCAGAGAGAAGCAGAAGAAAGAAGCAGAGAGAAGCAGAGAGAAGAAGCAGAATAGAAAAGAAGCAGAGAGAAGCAGAGTAAAGAAGCAGAGAGAAGCAGAGAGAAGCAGAGAGAATCAGAGAGAAGCAGAGAGAAGCAGATTAAAGAAGCAGAGAGAAGCAGAGAGAAGCAGAGTAAAGAAGCAGAGTAAAGAAAGAGTAAAGAAGCAGAGAGAAGTAGAGTAAAGAAGCAGAGAAAAGAGAGAAGAAGCAGAGAGAAGCAGACTAAAGAAGCAGAGAGAAGCAGAGGGTAGTAAGAAAGAGAGAAGCAGATTAAAGAAGCAGAGAGAAGCAGAGTAAAGAAGCAGAGAGAAACAGAGAGAAGAAGCAGAATAAAGAAGCAGAGAGAAGCAGAGTCAAGAAGCAGAGAGAAGCAGAGAGAAGCAGAGAGAAGCAGAGAGAAGCAGAGAGAAGCAGAAAGAAGCAGATTAAAGAATCAGAGAGAAGCAGAGTAAAGAAGCAGAGAGAAGCAGAGAGAAGCAGAGTAAAGAAGCAGAGTAAAGAAGCAGAGTAAAGAAGCAAGGAGAAGCAGAGTAAAAAAGCAGAGAGAAGCAGATTAAAGAAGCAGAGAGAAACAGATTAAAGAAGCTGAGAGAAGCAGAGAGAAGCAGAGTAAAGTAGCAGAGAGAATCAGAGTGAAGATGCAGAGAGAAGCAGATTAAAGAAGCAGAAAGAAGCAGAGTAAAGAAGCAGAGAGAAGCAGAGAGAATCAGAGTAAAGAAGCAGAGAGAAGCAGAGTGAAGAAGCAGAGAGAAGAAGATTAAAGAAGCAGAGAGAAGCAGATTAAAGAAGCAGAGAGAAGCAGATTAAAGAAGCAGAGTTAAGAAGCAGAGTAAAGAAGCAGAGAGAAGCAGAGGAAAGAAGCAGAGAGAAGCAGAGAGAAGAAGCAGAATAAAGAAGCAGAGAGAAACAGAGTCAAGAAGCAGAAAGAAGCAAAGAGAAGCAGAGAACAGATTAAAGAAGCAGAGAGAAGCAGAGTAAAGAAGAAGAGAGAAGCAGAGAGAAGAGAGTAAAGAAGCAGAGTAAAGAAGCAAGAGAGAAGCAGAGTAAAGAAGCAGAGAGAAGCAGATTAAAGAAGCAGAGAGAACCAGATTAAAGAAGCTGAGAGAAGCAGAGAGAAGCAGAGTAAAGAAGCAGAGAGAATCAGAGTGAAGAAGCAGAGAGAAGCAGATTAAAGAAGCAGAGAGAAGCAGAGTAAAAGAAGCAGAGAGAAACAGAGAGAAGAAGCAGAATAAAGAAGCAGAGAGAAGCAGAGAGAGAGAAGCAGAGAGAAGCAGAGAGAAGCAGATTAAAGAATCAGAGAGAAGCAGAGTAAAAAGCAGAGAGAAGCAGATTAAAGAAGCAGAGAGAAACAGATTAAAGAAGCTGGAGAGAAGCAGAGAGAAGCAGAGTAAAGTAGCAGAGAGAATCAGAGTGAAGATGCAGAGAGAAGCAGATTAAAGAAGCAGAAAGAAGCAGAGTAAAGAAGCAGAGAGAAGCAGAGAGAATCAGAGTAAAGAAGCAGAGAGAAGCAGAGTGAAGAAGCAGAGAGAAGCAGATTAAAGAAGCAGAGAGAAGCAGATTAAAGAAGCTGGAGAGAAGCAGAGTAAATAAAGAGAGAAGCAGAGAGAAGCAGAGTAAATAAGCAAGAGTAAAAAGAGAAGCAGAGTAAAGAAGCAAAGAAGCAGAGAGAAGAAGCAGAATAAAGAAGCAGAGAGAACAGTCAAAAAGCAGAAGAAATAAAGAGAAAGATAGGATAAAAACAGAGAGAAGCAGAGTAAAGAAGCAGAGAGAAACAAGAGAAACAGAGTAAAAGCAAATAAAAGCAGAGAGAAGCAAGATGAAAGCAGAGAGAAGCAGATTAAAAAAGCAGAGAGAAGCAGAGTAAAAAGCAGAGAGAAACAGAGAGAAGAAGCAGAATAAAGAAGCAGAGAGAAGCAAAGAGTCAAGAAGCAGAGAGAAGCAGAGAGAAGCAGAGAGAAGCAGAGAGAAGCAGAGAGAAGCAGAGAGAAGCAGATTAAAGAATCAGAGAGAAGCAGATTAAAGAAGCTGAGAGAAGCAGAGAGAACCAGAGTAAAGTAGCAGAGAGAATCAGAGTGAAGATGCAGAGAGAAGCAGATTAAAGAAGCAGAAAGAAGCAGAGTAAAGAAGCAGAGAGAAGCAGAGAGAATCAGAGTAAAGAAGCAGAGAGAAGCAGAGTGAAGAAGCAGAGAGAAGCAGATTAAAGAAGCAGAGAGAAGCAGATTAATGAAGCAGAGAGAAGCAGAGTAAAGAAGCAGAGAGAAGCAGAGAGAAGCAGAGTAAATAAGCAGAGTAAAGAAGCAGAGAGAATCAGAGTGAAGATGCAGAGAGAAGCAGATTAAAGAAGCAGAAAGAAGCAGAGTAAAGAAGCAGAGAGAAGCAGAGAGAATCAGAGTAAAGAAGCAGAGAGAAGCAGAGTGAAGAAGCAGAGAGAAGCAGATTAAAGAAGCAGAGAGAAGCAGATTAAAGAAGCTGAGAGAAGCAGAGTAAAGAAGCAGAGAGAAGCAGAGAGAAGCAGAGTAAAGAAGCAGAGAGAATCAGAGTGAAGAAGCAGAGAGAAGCAGATTAAAGAAGCAGAGAGAAGCAGAGTAAAGAAGCAGAGGAGAAACAGAGAGAAGCAGAGTAAAGTAGCAGAGAGAATCAGAGTGAAGATGCAGAGAGAAGCAGATTAAAGAAGCAGAAAGAAGCAGAGTAAAGAAGCAGAGAGAAGCAGAGAGAATCAGAGTAAAGAAGCAGAGAGAAGCAGAGTGAAGAAGCAGAGAGAAGCAGATTAAAGAAGCAGAGAGAAGTAGATTTGAAGAAGCTGAGAGAAGCAGAGTAAAGAAGCAGAGAGAAGAAGAGAGAAGCAGAGTAAATAAAAGCAGAGTAAAGAAGAGAGAAACAGAGTAAATAACAGAGAGAAACAGAGAGAAGAAGAAGAATAAAGAAGCAGAGAGATAGCAGAGTCAAGAAGCAGAGAGAAGCAGAGAGAAGCAGAGAGAAGCAGAGAGAAGCAGAGAGAAGCAGAGAGAAGCAGATTAAAGAATCAGAGAGAAGCAGATTAAAGAAGTGAGAGAAGCAGAGAGAACCAGAGTAAAGTAGCAGAGAGAATCAGAGTGAAGATGACAGAGAGAAGCAGATTAAAGAAGCAGAAAGAAGCAGAGCTAAAGAAGCAGAGAGAAGCAGAGAGAATCAGAGTAAAGAAGACAGAGAGAAGCAGAGTGAAGAAGCAGAGAGAAGCAGATTAAAGAAGCAAGAGAGAAGCAGAATTAAAGAAGCAGAGAGAAGAGAGTAAAGAAGTAGAGAGAAGTAGAGAGAAGCAGAGTAAAGAAGTAGAAAAAGAAGCAGAGAGAAGCAGAGTAAAGAAGCAGAGAGAAGCAGATTAAAGAAGCAGAGAGAACCAGATTAAAGAAGCTGAGAGAAGCAGAGAGAAGCAGAGTAAAGAAGCAGAGAGAATCAGAGTGAAGAAGCAGAGAGAAGCAGATTAAAGAAGCAGAGAGAAGCAGAGTAAAGAAGCAGAGAGAAACAGAGAGAAGAAGCAGAATAAAGAAGCAGAGAGAAGCAGAGAGAAGCAGAGAGAAGCAGAGAGAAGCAGATTAAAGAATCAGAGAGAAGCAGAGTAAAAAAGAGAGAGAAGCAGATTAAAGAAGCAGAGAGAAACAGATCTAAAGAAGCTGAGAGAAGCAGAGAGAAGCAGAGTAAAGTAGAGAGAGAATCAGAGTGAAGATGCAGAGAGAAGCAGATTAAAGAAGCAGAAAGAAGCAGAGTAAAGAAGCAGAGAGAAGCAGAGAGAATCAGAGTAAAGAAGCAGAGAGAAGCAGAGTGAAGAAGCAGAGAGAAGCAGATTAAAGAAGCAGAGAGAAGCAGATTTAAAGAAGCTGAGAGAAGCAGAGTAAATAACAGAGAGAAGAGAGAGAAGAGAGTAAATGCAACAGAGTAAAGAAGCAGAGAGAAGCAGAGTAAAGAAGTAGAGAGAAGCAGAGAGAAGAAGCAGAATAAAGAAGCAGAGAGAAGCAGTCAAGAAGCAGAGAGAAGCAAAGAGAAGCAGAGAAGCGGATTAAAGAAGCAGAGAGAAGCAGAGTAAAGAAGCAGAGAGAAGCAGATTAAAGAAGCAGAGAGAACCAGATTAAAGAAGCTGAGAGAAGCAGAGAGAAGCAGAGTAAAGAAGCAGAGAGAATCAGAGTGAAGAAGCAGAGAGAAGCAGATTAAAGAAGCAGAGAGAAGCAGAGTAAAGAAGCAGAGAGAAACAGAGAGAAGAAGCAGAATAAAGAAGCAGAGAGAAGCAGAGAGAAGCAGAGAGAAGCAGAGAGAAGCAGATTAAAGAATCAGAGAGAAGCAGAGTAAAAAAGCAGAGAGAAGCAGATTAAAGAAGCAGAGAGAAACAGATTAAAGAAGCTGAGAGAAGCAGAGAGAAGCAGAGTAAAGTAGCAGAGAGAATCAGAGTGAAGATGCAGAGAGAAGCAGATTAAAAAAGCAGAAAGAAGCAGAGTAAAGAAGCAGAGAGAAGCAGAGAGAATCAGAGTAAAGAAGCAGAGAGAAGCAGAGTGAAGAAGCAGAGAGAAAGCAGATTAAAGAAGCAGAGAGAAGCAGATTAAAGAAGCTGAGAGAAGCAGAGTAAATAAGAGAGAGAAGCAGAGAGAAGCAGAGTAAATACAGATAAAGAAGCAGAGAGAATCAGAGTAAAGAAGCAGAGAGAAGCAGAGAGAAGAAGCAGAATAAAGAAGCAGAGAGAAGCGTCAAGAAGCAGAGAAGCAAAAAGAAGCAGAGAAGCGGATTGAAAGAAGCAGAGAGAAGCAAGTAAAGAAAGCAGAGAGAAGCAGAGAGAAGCAGATAAAGAAGCAGAGAGTAAAGACAGAGAGAAGCAGAGTGAAGAAGCAGAGAGAAGCAGATTAAAAAAGCAGAGAGAAGCAGAGTAAAGAAGCAGAGAAACAGAGAGAAGAAGCAGAATAAAGAAGCAGAGAGAAGCAGAGTCAAGAAGCAGAGAGAAGCAGAGAGAAGCAGAGAGAAGCAGAGAGAAGCAGAGAGAAGCAGAGAGAAGCAGATTAAAGAATCAGAGAGAAGCAGATTAAAGAAGCTGAGAGAAGCAGAGAGAACCAGAGTAAAGTAGCAGAGAGAATCAGAGTGAAGATGCAGAGAGAAGCAGATTAAAGAAGCAGAAAGAAGCAGAGTAAAGAAGCAGAGAGAAGCAGAGATAATCAGAGTAAAGAAGCAGAGAGAAGCAGAGTGAAGAAGCAGAGAGAAGCAGATTAAAGAAGCAGAGAGAAGCAGATTAAAGAAGCAGAGAGAAGCAGAGTAAAGAAGCAGAGAGAAGCAGAGAGAAGCAGAGTAAATAAGCAGAGTAAAGAAGCAGAGAGAATCAGAGTGAAGATGCAGAGAGAAGCAGATTAAAGAAGCAGAAAGAAGCAGAGTAAAGAAGCAGAGAGAAGCAGAGAGAATCAGAGTAAAGAAGCAGAGAGAAGCAGAGTGAAGAAGCAGAGAGAAGCAGATTAAAGAAGCAGAGAGAAGCAGATTAAAGAAGCTGAGAGAAGCAGAGTAAAGAAGCAGAGAGAAGCAGAGAGAAGCAGAGTAAAGAAGCAGAGAGAATCAGAGTGAAGAAGCAGAGAGAAGCAGATTAAAGAAGCAGAGAGAAGCAGAGTAAAGAAGCAGAGAGAAACAGAGAGAAGCAGAGTAAAGTAGCAGAGAGAATCAGAGTGAAGATGCAGAGAGAAGCAGATTAAAGAAGCAGAAAGAAGCAGAGTAAAGAAGCAGAGAGAAGCAGAGAGAATCAGAGTAAAGAAGCAGAGAGAAGCAGAGTGAAGAAGCAGAGAGAAGCAGATTAAAGAAGCAGAGAGAAGCAGATTAAAGAAGCTGAGAGAAGCAGAGTAAAGAAGCAGAGAGAAGAAGAGAGAAGCAGAGTAAATAAGCAGAGTAAAGAAGCAGAGAGAAGCAGAGTAAAGAAGCAGAGAGAAACAGAGAGAAGAAGCAGAATAAAGAAGCAGAGAGAAGCAGAGTCAAAGCAGAGAGAAGCAGAGAGAAACAGAGAGAAGCGAGAGAGAAGCAGATTAAAGAATCAGAGAGAAGCAGATTAAAGAAGCTGAGAGAAGCAGAGAGAACCAGAGTAAAGTAGCAGAGAGAATCAGAGTGAAGATGCAGAGAGAAGCAGATTAAAGAAGCAGAAAGAAGCAGAGTAAAGAAGCAGAGAGAAGCAGAGAGAATCAGAGTAAAGAAGCAGAGAGAAGCAGAGTGAAGAAGCAGAGAGAAGCAGATTAAAGAAGCAGAGAGAAGCAGATTAAAGAAGCAGAGAGAAGCAGAGTAAAGAAGCAGAGAGAAGCAGAGAGAAGCAGAGTAAATAAGCAGAGTAAAGAAGCAGAGAGAATCAGAGTGAAGATGCAGAGAGAAGCAGATTAAAGAAGCAGAAAGAAGCAGAGTAAAGAAGCAGAGAGAAGCAGAGAGAATCAGAGTAAAGAAGCAGAGAGAAGCAGAGTGAAGAAGCAGAGAGAAGCAGATTAAAGAAGCAGAGAGAAGCAGATTAAAGAAGCTGAGAGAAGCAGAGTAAAGAAGCAGAGAGAAGCAGAGAGAAGCAGAGTAAAGAAGCAGAGAGAATCAGAGTGAAGAAGCAGAGAGAAGCAGATTAAAGAAGCAGAGAGAAGCAGAGTAAAGAAGCAGAGAGAAACAGAGAGAAGAAGCAGAATAAAGAAGCAGAGAGAAGCAGAGAGAAGCAGAGAGAAGCAGAGAGAAGCAGAGAGAAGCAGAGAGAAGCAGATTAAAGAATCAGAGAGAAGCAGAGTAAAAAAGCAGAGAGAAGCAGATTAAAGAAGCAGAGAGAAACAGATTAAAGAAGCTGAGAGAAGCAGAGAGAAGCAGAGTAAAGTAGCAGAGAGAATCAGAGTGAAGATGCAGAGAGAAGCAGATTAAAGAAGCAGAAAGAAGCAAGAGTAAAGAAGCAGAGAGAAGCAGAGAATCAGAGTAAAGAGAAGCAGAGAGAGAAGCTAGAGTGAAGAAGCAGAGAGAAGCAGATTAAAGAAGCAGAGAGAAGCAGATTAAAGAAGCTGAGAGAAGCAGAGTAAAGAAGCAGAGAGAAGCAGAGAGAAGTAGAGTAAATAAGCAGAGTAAAGAAGCAGAGAGAAGCAGAGTAAAGAAGCAGAGAGAAGCAGAGAGAAGAAGCAGAATAAAGAAGCAGAGAGAAGCAGTCAAGAAGCAGAGAGAAGCAAAGAGAAGCAGAGAAGCGGATTAAAGAAGCAAGAGAAGCAGAGTAAAAGCCAGAGAGAAGCAGAGAGACAGAGTAAAAAGCAGAGTAAAGAAGCAGAGAGAAGCAGAGGGGAAGAAGCAGAGAGAAGCAGATTAAAGAAGCAGAGAGAAGCAGAGTAAAGAAGCAGAGAGAATCAGAGTGAAGATGCAGAGAGAGAAGCAGATTAAAGAAGCAGAAAGAAGCAGAGTAAAGAAGCAGAGAGAAGCAGAGAGAATCAGAGTAAAGAAGCAGAGAGAAGCAGAGTGAAGAAGCAGAGAGAAGCAGATTAAAGAAGCAGAGAGAAGCAGATTAAAGAAGCTGAGAGAAGCAGAGTAAAGAAGCAGAGAGAAGCAGAGAGAAGCAGAGTAAAGAAGCAGAGAGAATCAGAGTGAAGAAGCAGAGAGAAGCAGATTAAAGAAGCAGAGAGAAGCAGAGTAAAGAAGCAGAGAGAAACAGAGAGAAGAAGCAGAATAAAGAAGCAGAGAGAAGCAGAGAGAAGCAGAGAGAAGCAGAGAGAAGCAGAGAGAAGCAGAGAGAAGCAGATTAAAGAATCAGAGAGAAGCAGAGTAAAAGCAGAGAGAAGCAGATTAAAGAAGCAGAGAGAAACAGATTAAAGAAGCTGAGAGAAGCAGAGAGAAGCAGAGTAAAGTAGCAGAGAGAATCAGAGTGAAGATGCAGAGAGAAGCAGATTAAGAAGCAGAAAGAAGCAGAGTAAAGAAGCAGAGAGAAGCAGAGAGAATCAGAGTAAAGAAGCAGAGAGAAGCAGAGTGAAGAAGCAGAGAGAAGCAGATTAAAGAAGCAGGAGAGAGAAGCAGATTAAAGAAGCTGAGAGAAGCAGAGTAAAGAAGCAGAGAGAAGCAGAGAGAAGTAGAGTAAATAAGCAGAGTAAAGAAGCAGAGGGAAGCAGAGTAAAGAAGCAGAGAGAAGCAGAGAAAGAAGCAGAATAAAGAAGCAGAGAGAAGCAGTCAAGAAGCAAAGAGGAGAAGCAAAGAGAAGCAGAGAAGCGGATTAAAGAAGCAGAGAGAAGCAGAGTAAAGAAGCAGAGAGAAGCAGAGAGAAGCAGAGTAAAGAAGCAGAGTAAAGAAGCAGAGAGAAGCAGAGGGAAGAAGCAGAGAGAAGCAGATTAAAGAAGCAGAGAGAAGCAGAGTAAAGAAGCAGAGAGAAACAGAGAGAAGAAGCAGAATAAAGAAGCAGAGAGAAGCAGAGTCAAGAAGCAGAGGAGAAGCAGAGAAGAAGCAGAGAGAAGCAGAGAGAAGCAGAAGAAGCAGATTAAAGAAGCAGAGAGAAGCAGAGTAAAGAAGCTGAGAGAAGCAGAGAGAACAGAGTAAAGAGCAGAGAGAAGCAGAGGCAAGAAGCAGAGAGAAGCAGATTAAAGAAGCAGAAAGAAGCAGAGTAAAGAAGCAGAGAGAAGCAGAGAGAATCAGAGTAAAGAAGCAGAGAGAAGCAGAGTGAAGAAGCAGAGAGAAGCATATTAAAGAAGCAGAGAGAAGCAGATTAAAGAAGCAGAGAGAAGCAGAGTAAAGAAGCAGAGAGCAAGCAGAGAGAAGCAGAGTAAATAAGCAGAGTAAAGACAGAGTAAAAGAAGAAGAGAGAAGCAGAGTAAAGAAGCAGAATAAAGAAGCAGAGTAAAGAAGCAGAGAGAAGCAGAGAGAAGCAGAGAGAAGCAGAGAATAGAAAATAAAGAAACAGAGAGAAGCAGTCAAGAAGCAGAGAGAAGCAAAGAGAAGCAGAGAAGCGGATTAAAGAAGCAGAGAGAAGCAAGAGTAAAGAAGCAGAGAGAAGCAGAAAGAAGCAGAGTAAATAAGCAGAGTAAAGAAGCAGAGAGAAGCAGAGTAAAGAAGCAGAGAGAAGCAGATTAAAGAAGCAGAGAGAACCAGATTAAAGAAGCTGAGAGAAGCAGAGAGAAGTAGAGTAAAGAAGCAGAGAGAATCAGAGTGAAGAAGCAGAGAGAAGCAGATTAAAGAAGCAGAGAGAAGCAGAGTAAAGAAGCAGAGAGAAACAGAGAGAAGAAGCAGAATAAAGAAGCAGAGAGAAGCAGAGAGAAGCAGAGAGAAGCAGAGAGAAGCAGAGAGAAGCAGAGAGAAGCAGATTAAAGAATCAGAGAGAAGCAGAGTAAAGAAGCAGAGAGAAGCAGAGAGAAGCAGAGTAAAAGCAGAGAGAAGCAGAGTGAAGAAACAGAGAGAAGCAGATTAAAGAAGCAGAGAGAAGCAGAGTAAAGAAGCAGAGAGAAGCAGAGTAAAGAAACAGAGAGAAGCAGAGTAAATAAGCAGAGAAACAGAGTAAAGAAGCAGATTAAAGAAGAAGAGAGAAGCAGACAGAAGCAGACAGAAGCAGAGTAAAGAACAGATTTAAAGAAGCAGATTAAAGATGCAGAGTAAAAAGCAGATTAAAGAAGCGAGAGAGAAGTAGAGTAAATAAGCAGGAGAAGCAGAGAGAAGCAGAGTAAAGAAGCAGAATAAAGAAACAGAGAGAAGCAGAGAGAGAAGCAGAGCGAAACAGAGTAAAGAAGCAGAGAGAAGCAGAGTGAAGCAGAGAGAAGCAGAGTAAAGAAGCAGAGAGAAGCAGAGAGAAGCAGAGAGAAGCAGAGTAAAGAAGCAGACTAAAGAAGCAGAGTAAAGAAGCAGAGAGAAGCAGAGCGAAGCAGAGAGAAGAAGAGCGAAGCAGAGAGAAGCAGAGAAAAGAAGCAGAGAGAAACAGATGCGAAGCAGAGAGAAGCAGAGTAAACAAGCAGAGAGAAGGAGAGAAGCAGAGCGAAGCAGAGAGAATTAGAGTAAAGAAGCAGAGAGAAGCAGAGAGAACAGAGTAAGAAGCAGTGAGAAGCAGAGACAAGCAGAGTAAGGAAGCAGAGAGAAGCAGAAGAAAGAAGCAGAGAGAAGCAGAGAGAAGAAGCAGAATAAAGAAGCAGAGAGAAGCAGAGTAAAGAAGCAGAGAGAAGCAGAGAGAGAAGCAGAGAGAATCAGAGAGAAGCAGAGAGAAGCAGATTAAAGAAGCAGAGAGAAGCAGAGAGAAGCAGAGTAAAGAAGCAGAGTAAAGAAGCAGAGTAAAAGCAGAGAGAAGCAGAGTAAAGAAGCAGAGAGAAGCAGAGAGAAGAAGCAGAGAGAAGCAGATTAAAGAAGCAGAGAGAAGCAGAGTAAAGAAGCAGAGAGAAGCAGAGAGAATCAGAGTAAAGAAGCAGAGAGAAGCAGAGTAAAGAAGCAGAGAGAAGCAGAGTAAAGAAGCAGAGAGAAGCAGAGTAAAGAAGCAGATTAAAGAAGCAGAGAGAAGCAGACAGAAGCAGAGTAAAGAAGCAGATTAGAAAGAAGCAGACAGAAGCAGAGAGAAGCAGACAGAAGCAGAGTAAAGAAGCAGATTAAAGAAGCAGAGAGAAGCAGAGAGAAGCAGAGTAAAGAAGCAGAGTAAAGAAGCAGAGTAAAGAAGCAGATAAAGAAGCAGAGAGAAGCAGAGTAAAGAAGCAGAGTAAAGAAGCGGAGAGAAGCAGAGTAAAGAAGCAGAGAGAAGCAGAGAGAAGCAGAGAGAAGCAGAGAGAAGAAGCAGAATAAAGAAGCAGAGAGAAGCAGAGTAAAGAAGCAGAGAGAGAAGCAGAGTAAAGAAGCAGAGAGAAGCAGAGAGAAGCAGAGAGAAGCAGAGAGAAGCAGAGAGAAGCAGACAGAAGCAGAGTAAAGAAGCAGAGAGAAGCAAGAGCAGAAGCAGAGGAAAACTTGTGAAATGAAATCACAGTTCGCTAAAATATTTTCCCATAAAAGTCAGACTCTGTGGTTATGGCAGTTTTAGAGCTGTGTTCACAATTTTCATATCCGCAAATGTTGGATCGAGTTTCCCAAATAACAGAGAGGCATGGACACACTGCTTTTCTGTGCGTGTGTGTGGTTCTAGTGTGTGTGTGGTTCAGTGTGTGTGTGGTTCCAGTGTGTGTGTGGTTCAGTGTGTGTGTGGTTCAGTGTGTGATGGTAACTGGAGGAAACTGACACCGCTGTACTGAGCCAGGCTGCTGAGCCCATCTGGGCGTCCTGCTCTCTGCTCTCTCTGAAGTTTCATCCTCTCGTTACAAGGAGGGGAAGGAAGAGTGTGGTTGTTGGCAAGGGGAGAGTAGTTTCAGAGACCTCCAACAGGCTGGATCCTGTACCAGAGGAGGGAGTCAGTATTATCTAGTCTACAATCCAGTCTCTGATCTTTCTGACTCAATTCAATTTAAGGGCTTTATTGTCATGGGAAACATATGTTAACATTGCCAAAGCAAGTGTCTCTCTGTCTCTGTCTCTTTGTCTCTGTCTCTGTCTCTTCTCTCTGTCGTCTCTCTGTCTCTCTGTCTCTCTGTCTCTCTGTCTCTGTCTCTCTGTCTCTGTCTGCTCTGTCTGTCGTCTCTGTCTCTGTCTCTCGTCTCTGTCTCTCTGTCTCTCTCTTTGTGTTCTCTGCTCTCTGTCTTGTCTCTCTGTCTCTCTCTGTCTCTCGTCTCTCTGTCTTGTGTCTGCTCTCTGTCTCTCTGTCTCTCTCTGTCTCTCTGTCTCTCTGTCTCCTGTCCTGTCTGTCTCTCTGTTCTCTGTCTCTCTGTTCTCTCTGTCTCTCTGTCTCTCTGTCTCTCTGTCTCTCTCTGCTCTCATAAACATTTCACTGTATGGAGCTAGGAGGGTACTACTGTATGGAGCTAGAGGGTACTACTGTATGGAGCTAGAGGGTACTACTGTATGGAGCTAGAGGGTACTTACTGTATGGAGCTAGAGGGTACTACTTGTATGGAGCTAGAGGGACTACTGTATGGAGCTAGAGGGTACTACTGTATGGAGCTAGAGGGTACTACTGTATGGAGCTAGAGGGTACTACTGTATGGAGCTAGAGGGTACTACTGTATGGAGCTAGAGGGTACTACTGTATGGAGCTAGAGGGTACTACTGTTGGAGCTGAGGGTACTACTGTATGGAGCTAGAGGGTACTACTGTAATGGAGCTAGAGGGTACTACTGTATGAGCTAGAGGGTACTTACTGTATGGAGCTAGAGGGTACTACTGTATGGAGCTAGAGGGTACTACTGTATGGAGCTAGAGGGTAAACTACTGTATGGAGCTAGAGGGTACTACTGTATGGAGCTAGAGGGTACTACTGTATGGAGCTAGAGGGTACTACTGTATGGAGCTAAGAGGGTACTACTGTATGGAGCTAGAGGACTAAAGTACTACTGTATGGAGCTAGAAACAAATATATATATATATGTAGTAAGATAAAAAGACGGGGGTATTGTTCTGTGTGTACAGAGTTAGCAAAAATAATAGTGTAATGTTCGGTTTGTTTGCTATAGAAGTAGTGGCATCTGAGGGTAATGTTATGTGTATTGATTAAGTAGTAAAAAGTCCGATTGTAAAGTTCTGTTTGTGTATAGTGTTGTAAAAAGAAGAGGGAAATGTTATGTTTATGTAAAGCAGTGCTCTACCAGTTGAGCTACAGAGGACCACATGTGTATGTATAGATGTTTTTATTTATTTCCCCTTTATTTAACCAGGTAAGCCAGTTGAGAACGGGTTCTCATTTAACTGCGACCTGGCCAAGATCAAAGCAGTACGATTAAAAACAACAACACAGAGTTACATATGGGTAAAACAAAACATACATCAAAAATACAAACAGAAATACATATATATACAGTGTGTGCAAATGTTGTAAGTTATGGAGGTAAGGCAATAAATAGGCCATGGTGAAAAATAGTTACAATTTCGTATTAACACTGGAGTGATAGATGTCCAAAGATGATGTGCAAATAGAGATATTGGGGTGCAATTAGTCCAAAATAAATAACAATATGGGGATGAGGTAGTTGGGCGGGCTAATTTCAGATGGGCTGTGTACAGGTGCAGTGTGATCGGTAAGCTGCTCTGACAACTGATGGTTAAAGATAGTGAGGAGATAAGAGTCTCCAGCTTAGAGATTTTTGCAGTTCGTTTCCAGTCATTGGCAGCAGAGAACTGGAAGGAATGGCAAACAAAGGGTGTCAGGGATGACCAGTGAGATATACCTGCTGGAACGCAGACTATGGGTGGGTGTTGCTATGGTGACCAATGAGCTAAGATAAGTGGGATTTGCCTAGCAGTGATTTATAGATGACCGGGAGCCAGTGGGTTTGGTGACGAATATGTAGTGAGGGCCAGCCAACAAGAGCATACAGGTCACAATGGTGGAGTAGTATACTGGGGCTTTGGTGACAAAAACGGATGGCACTGTGATAGACTCCATCAATTTGCTGAGTAGAGTGTTGAGGCTATTTTGTAAATGACATCGGTTAAGGATCGGTAGGATAATCAATTTTACGAGGGCATGTTTGGCAGCATGAGTGAAGGAGGCTTTGTGTGGAAATAAGATTCTAGATTTAACTTTTGATTGATTTGATTGATTGATGCTTAATGTGAGTCTGGAAGGAGAGTTTACAGTCGCTAACAGACACCTAGGTATTTGTAGTTGTCCACATACTCTATGTCAGACCGGCCGAGAGTAGTGATTCTAGTCGGAGTGGGGTGCAAGCAGCGTTCAGTGAAGACATGCATTTAGTTTTACTAGTGTTTAAAGGCAGTTGAGGCTACGGACGGAGTGTTTGTATGGCATTGAAGCTCGTTTGGAGGTTTGTTAACACAGTGTCCAATGAAACCCAGATGTATACAAAACGGTGTTGTCCGGTCATATAGGTGGATCCAAGCATCACCAGCAGCAAGAGCGACATCATTGAGATACACGGAGAGAAAGAGTCGGCCCAAGAATTGAACCTGTTGGCACCCCATAGAGACTGCCATAGGTCCAGACAACAGGCCCTCCGATTTGACTCATTGAACTCATCTGAGAAAGTGAACCAGGCAAGGTAGTCATTAGAGAAACCAAGGCTGTTTAGTCTCTAAGGCTTTTATTGGTACCTGGAAAGAGGGGTAATGTTCTGAAGAGGGTAATGTTCTGAAGAGGGTAATGTTCTGAAGAGGGTAATGTTCTGAAGAGGGTAATGTTCTGAAGAGGGTAATGTTCTGAAGAGGGTAATGTTCTGAAGAGGGTAATGTTCTATGTGATTAGAATAGTATGGAATGAATTAATAATAATGTGTGTATATATAGAGCAGTAAATGTTATTATATAGATAGTAAAAATATGAGGGTAATATTCTGTTTGTATATAGGGTAGTAAAAAAGAAGAAGGTAATGTTCTGTGTTTGTGCAATAGTGAGAACAAGTATTTGATACACTGCCGATTTGCAGGTTTCCTACCTACAAAGCATGTAGAGGTCTGTAATTTTATCATAGGTACACTTCAACTGTGAGAGACGGAATCTAAAACAAAAATCCAGAAAATCACATTGTATGATTTTTTAAGTAATTAATTTGCATTTTATTGTCTGTGTGTCTATTACAGGATATCAGTCTGTGTGTCTATTACCCAGGATATCAGTCTTGTGTCTATTACAGGATATCAGTCTGTGTGTCTATTACCCAGGATATCAGTCTGTGTCTATTACCCAGGATATCAGTCTGTGTCTATTACCCAGGATATCAGTCTGTGTGTCTATTACCCAGGATATCAGTCTGTGTATGTCTATTACCCAGGATATCAGTCTTGTGTCTATTACCCAGGATATCAGTCGTGTGTCTATTACCCAGGATATCAGTCTGTGTGTCTATTACCCAGGATATCAGTCTGTGTGTCTATTACCCAGGATATCAGTCTGTGTGTCTAGTTACCCAGGATATCAGTCTGTGTGTCTATTACCCAGGATATCAGTCTTGTGTCTATTACCAGGATATCAGTCTGTGTCTACTACCAGGATATCAGTCTGTGTCTATTACCAGGATATCAGTCTGTGTGTCTATTACCCAGGATATCAGTCTGTGTGTCTATTACCCAGGATATCAGTCTGTGTGTCTATTACCCAGGATATCAGTCTGTGTGTCTATTACCCAGGATATCAGTCTGTGTGTCTATTACCCAGGATATCAGTCTGTGTGTCTATTACCCAGGATATCAGTCTGTGTCTATTACCCAGGATATCAGTCTGTGTCTATTACCCCAGGATATCAGTCTGTGTCTATTACCCAGGATATCAGTCTGTGTGTCTATTACCCAGGATATCAGTCTGTGTCTATTACCCAGGATATCAGTCTGTGTGTCTATTACCCAAGATATCAGTATGTGTGTCTATTACCCAGGATATCAGTCTGTGTCTATTACCCAGGATATCAGTCTGTGTGTCTATTACCCAGGATATCAGTCTGTGTCTATTACCCAGGATATCAGTATGTGTGTCTATTACCAGGATATCAGTAGTGTCTATTACCCAGGATATCAGTCTGTGTGTCTATTACCCAGGATATCAGTCTGTGTGTCTATTACCCAGGATATCAGTCTGTGTCTATTACCCAGGATATCAGTCTGTGTGTCTAATACCACAGGATATCAGTATGTGTCTATTACCAGGATATCAGTCTGTGTCTTTTACCCAGGATATCAGTCTGTGTGTCTATTACCAGGATATCAGTATGTGTCTATTACCCAGGATATCAGTCTGTATGTGTCTATTACCCAGGATATCAGTCCGTGTGTCTATTACCCAGGATATCAGTCTTGTGTGTCTATTACCCAGGATATCAGTCTGAATGTGTCTATTACCCAGGATATCAGTCTTGTGTATTACCCAGGATATCAGTCTGTGTCTATTACCCAGGATATCAGTCTGTATCTATTACCCAGGATATCAGTCTGTGTGTCTATTACCCAGGATATCAGTATGTGTCTATTACCCAGGATATCAGTCTGTGTGTCTATTACCCAGGATATCAGTCTGTGTCTATTACCCAGGATATCAGTCGTGTGTCTATTACCCAGGATATCAGTCTGTGTGTCTATTACCCAGGATATCAGTCTGTGTCTATTACCCAGGATATCAGTCTTGTCTATTCCCAGATATCAGTCTGTTTCTACTGCCACCCAGGATATCAGTCTGTGTCTATTCCCCAAAGTAGGGTTTCCCAAACTCAGTCACGTTTTGGTTTGTGTCCTAGCATTACACATCTTCCTGATGAGTTGGTTATTTGAATCAGCTATTTAGTGCTAGGGCAAAAAACTAAACCCAGCTCTAGAGGAGGATCAGTGTGTAAGTCTCTGCTCTGTGGGAGAGTTATGTTGATGCTTCAATAATGATTTAACAAAGACCAGAGAATTACCAGACCTGATTTAACAAAGACCAGAGAATTACCAGACCTGATTTAACAAAGACCAGA
>NW_025536750.1:45000-50351 GCF_020615455.1 Coregonus clupeaformis
ATCGAATACTACTGAAAGCTCACTCGACCTCCGACAGGTCATCAAACATGGAAAAAGGTCAGTTCTAGGACTAAGATCGAATACTACTGAAAGCTCACTACGACCTCCGACAGGTCATCAAACATGGAAAAGGTCATTCTGGGACTAAGATGTCGTACTACTGAAAGCTCACTACGACCTCCGACAGGTCATCAAACATGGAAAAGGTCATTCTGGGACTAAGATCGAATACTACTGAAAGCTCACTACTGAACTCCCGACAGGTCATCAAACATCGGAAAAGGTCATTCTGGACTAAGATCGAATACTACTGAAAGCTCACTACGACCTCCGACAGGTCATCAAACATGGAAAAGGTCATTCTGGGACTAAGATCGAATGCTACTGAAAGCTCTACCACACTCCGACAGGTCATCAAACATGGAAAAGGTCATTCTGGACTAAGATCGAATACTACTGAAAGCTCACGACCTCGACAGGTCATCAAACATGGAAAAGGTCATTCTAGGACTAAGATCGAATACTACTGAAAGCTCACTACGACCTCCGACAGGTCATCAAACATGGAAAAGGTCATTCTGGGACTAAGATCGAATACTACTGAAAGCTCACTACGACCTCCGACAGGTCATCAAACATGGAAAAGGTCATTCTAGGACTAAGATCGAATACTACTGAAAGCTCACTACGACCTCCGACAGGTCATCAAACATGGAAAGGTCATTCTGGGACTAAGATCGAATACTACTGAAAGCTCACTCACCTCCGACAGGTCATCAAACATGGAAAAGGTCATTCTGCGACTAAGATCGAATACTACTGAAAGCTCTAACGACACTCCGACAGGTCATCAAACATGGAAAAAGGTCATTCTAGGACTAAGATCGAATACTGAAAGCTCACTACGACTCGCAGGTCATCAAACATGGAAAAGGTCATTCTGGGACCTAAGATCGAATACTACTGAAAGCTCACTACGACCTCCGACAGGTCATCAAACATGGAAAAAGGTCATTCTGGGACTAAGATCGGAATACTACTGAAAGCTCCTACGACCTCCGACAGGTCATCAAACATAGAAAAGGTCATTCTAGGACTAAGATCGAATACTACTGAAAGCTCACTACGACCTCCGACAGGTCATCAAACATGGAAAAGGTCATTCCAGGGACTAAGATCGGAATACTACTGAAAGCTCCTCGACCTCCGACAGGTCATCAAACATGGAAAAGGTCATTCTGGGACTAAGATCGAATACTACACGAAAGCTCACTACGACCTCCGGGACAGGTCAAAACACGGAAAAGGTCATTCTGGGACTAAGATCGAATAACTGAAAGCTCACCTAACTCCGACAGGTCATCAAACATGGAAAAGGTCATTCTAGGACTAAGATCGTAATACTACTGAAAGCTCACTACGACCTCCGACAGGCTTCATCAAACATGGAAAAGTCAGTCTAGCACTAAGATCGATACTACTTGAAAGCTCACTACGACCTCCGACAGGTCATCAAACATGGAAAATCCTAGGACTAAGATAGAATACTACTGAAAGCTCACTACGACCCTCCGACAGGTCATCAAACATGGAAAAGGTCATTCTAGGACTAAGATCGAATACTACTGAAAGCTCACTACGACCTCCGACAGTACATCAAACATGGAAAAGGTCATTCTAGGACTAAGATCGGATACTACTGAAAGCTCACTACGACCTCCGACAGGTCATCAAACATGGGAAAAAGGGTCATTCTGGGACTAAGATCGAATACTACTGGAAAGCTCACTACCACCTCGACAGGTCATCAAACATGGAAAAGGTCATTCTAGGAATGTATCTGCTCCGAGGCTCTCTGCTTGGATGTGGCAGGGATTGCAAACTATCACGGATTACAAAGGGAAACCTAAACCGTAAGAGTGGGTTTCCCGTGACAACTCAGGGCGTGTTCTCAGGGCATGCAAGCAGACCACCACGTAGTCCCTGAGCCCAAGAACAAAGAAACCTGCTCTATATTCCCTACTATATATATCTCTCTCTCTCTCTCTCTCTCTCTCTCTCTCTCTCTATCTCTCTCTATAAAGTTGAAGTCGGATGTTTACATACACCTTAGCTAAATAATTTAAACCAAAGGTTTCACAATTCCTACAATTTAATCCTAGTAAATTCTGTCTTAGGTCAGTTCGGATCACCACTTTATTTTAAGAATGTGAAATGTCAGAATAATAGTAGAGAGAATGATTTATAGCTCAAACTTATTCTTTCTCCTACATTCCCAGGGGTCAGAAGTTTGCTATACCACTCAATTAGTATTTGGTAGCATTGCCTTTAAATTGTTAACTTGGGGTCAAACGTTGGTAGCTTCCACAAGCTTCCCACAAAAGTCGGGTGTGGCCATTCCTCCTAACAGAGCTGGTGTAACTGAGTCAGGTTCTAGCAAGCCTCACTGCTCGCCTACACGCATCAGTTCTGCCCACACATTTCCTATAGGATTACAAGAGCTTTGTGATGGCCACTCCAATACCTTACTTTGTTGATCTTGAACATTTGCCACAATTTTGGAAGATGGTTGGGGTCAATATTGGTCATATGGAAGACCCATTTTACAACCAAGCTTTAACTTCCTGACTGATGTCTTGAGATGTTGCTTCAATATATCCACATAATTTTCCTTCCTCATGCCATCTATTTTGTTAAGTACACCAGAGTCCTCTGCAGCAAAGCACCCCCACAGCATGATGCTGCCAAACCCCCGATGCTTCACGCAGTTGGGATGGTGTTCTTTCAGCTTGCAAGTATTGCCCATTTTTCCTCCAAACATAACGATGGTCATTATGGCCAAATGGTTCTATTTTTTGTTTCATCAGACCAGAGGACATTTCTCCAAACAGTACGATCTTTGTCCCCATGTGCAGTTGCAAACCGTAGTCTGGCTTTGTTATGGTGTTTTTGGAGCAGTTGCTTCTTCCTTGTTGAAGCGCGCCCAAGTTATGTCGAATAGGACTCGGTTTTACTGTGGATATAGGAACTTTGTACCTGTTTCCTCAACATCTTACAAGGTCCTTTACTGTTGTTCTAGGATTGGTTACGCCACCGCACAAAAATCGTTCATCTCTAGGAGACAGAAGCCGCGTCTCCTTCCCACAAGCCAGTATGTTAGCTGTTTGATCCAGACAAAGTGTTTATACTTAAGTACTATTATTTAGTACAGATGGGCGTGGTACAACTTGGTGTTGAAAAGTACTCCCAAGGATAAGACAGACTTGTGGGAGGTCTTGAATTTTTATTCTGAGGTCTTAGGTGAATTATTTTGATTGCCATGATGTCAAGCAAAGAGGCACTGAAGTTTGAATGTAGGCCCCGAAATACATCCACAGGTACACCTCCAATTGACTCAAAATGATGTCAATTAGCCTATCCCATAAGCTTCTAAACAATGACATCATTTTCTGGAAATTTTCAAGCTGTTTAAAGGCACAGTCAACTGACCCTGGGGTATGAAACAGTAATTATAAGTGAAATAATCTGTCTGTAAACAATTGTTGGAAATGTACTTGTATCATGCACAAAGTAGATGTACTAACCGACTTGCCAAAGCGATGGTTTGTTAACAAGACATTTGTGGAGTGGTTGAAAAAAAGAGTTTTAATTTAATTTATATTACATTCCACGTCATTTAGCAGACGCTGTTATTCAGAAGCTGACCCACAAATTAATTTATTCACCTTATAGCCAGTGGGATAACCACTTTACAAAATGTTTTTTAGAGGGGTTGGGGGTTAGAATGAGGAGTAGAAAGGTTTACTTTATCCTATCCAAGGTATTCCCTTAAAGAGGTGGGGTTTCAAGTGTCTCAACCTAAGTGTGTATATAAACTGAAGCAACTGTATACAGTGGGAGAACAAGTATTTGTTTCACTGCACCCGAATTTACATGCGAGGTCTGGTACAACATAGAGTACGGAGGAGGAGGCATGGTACAATTCAACTATGACGGAATCTAAAACAAAAATCCAGAAAATCCACATTGTATGAATTTTAAGTAATTAAATTGCATTTTTATTGCATGACATAAGTGTTGATCACTGTCGATCGTTTAATGACGGAACGGACCAAGCGTAGCGTGATATGAATACATGTTTGTGCGAATAAACCTAGCGACAAAACAATAAACAAGCGAATGTCAAGAGTCCAAGGCAATGGCAACATTGCATAACTCCACGGAACAAGATCCACAGCCTGGAGTGCCAATAGAGCTGCCTAAAGTATGGTCCCAATCCAGGAGACAACAAGCGACAGCTGCCTCCTGATTAGAGACCACCTGGGCAACATGGATCTGGAGCATACTAGAATCTCAACATAGAAATATAGAACATAGACACCCTGACTCAACGCCGCCAGTCCCTGAGTCAGGGGCGCGGCAATCCCCCAAAGGTCGCGGACTCGGCCTCGCCCATAAATGTGTAGGGGCGGGTGGGCATTCCGCCACCGGAGGCGGATCAGCTCAGGCGTGACCACCGCCTCTCCACCTTCCTGCTTCACGCCTAGTCTAGTCTGGACCTCAGCGCGCTACTTCCTCCTTTCCTCTCCCACAAGTACAAGGCCTATCTGGACCCTGGTGTGGAGAACCCGGGCTGGAGGGGCTGGCGTGGGTCTGGACTGGGAGCCGCTGACTGGAGCTGGACCAGCAACGGTGGATCGAGCTTCTCTATGGCTCGGAGTGGAACCCGCTGACGGGCTGGATCGGGAGACAGTGGAAAGCGGACTACTGGAGCTCAGTGGAACCGCTGACGGGCTGGACTCGGCAGTCGGTAGTTGCTCTGGCTCAGGTCGAGCAGCTGACGAGGCTAGACTAGGCACAGTCGGCGAGACTACTCCTAGCTCGGAGTGGAAACCTTAGCAGCAGTGCGGACAAACACAGTGGTGGAAACCTGGAAACTGTAGAGACTAGACACCACGCCACCACTGGCTTAGTCACAGGAGCACAGCAGGCTGGGCCGGACCAACCTTGCCCTACTAGCCTGGGTCGCAGGAGCAGGGACAGGCCCAGACAGACTGTAAACCTGCAACTTAGTCCCCGAGGGCAAGAACAGAGCGGACCCGGAGCTGCGTCGCCCACCACTAGCTTAGTCTGAGGACAGAACAAGGCAGTTGGCAGACTGTGACCAACACCACTAGCTTAGTCTGGAGAACGGAACAAACAGACGGGCTGTGGCAGCGCCCACCACTAACCCAGGTCACGAGGACAGAACAACGGACAGACTAGGCAACCTTGCCCACCACTATTTTTAGTCACGACGGGCAAGGGCCCTGGGCAACCAGACAGCGGCTCACTGGCCTGGCCCAGGTGAG
>NW_025536751.1:0-10000 GCF_020615455.1 Coregonus clupeaformis
GCCAACGAGAGCGTACAGGTACAACAATGGTGGGTAGTATATGGGGTTGGGTGACAAAAGATGGTACTGTGATAGATTACATCCAATGGTGGTTGAGAAGGGAGGTTATTTGGTAAATGACATGCCGAAGTCAAGGGATCGGTAGGGATAGTCGGGTTTACTGTCACGAAAGGTTAAAACAGAAACCCAGAAGCAGACCAGGACAAGGTAAGTTGAAACGAAGAGAGTGTTATTTACAAATTCAAGAGTGATGCTGAAAATCAGGGAACAGAGCGGGCGTGGGTTGATTAGTTGTTGGGGGGTGCAGTGGTTGATCAATTGCGTATGGTCAGACGCCTAACAACAGGCAGAGGTTGGATGAAGGTTCGGACGAAAGATATGCAGATGGAACAAAAACGGAGGTAGGTAAACAACAAACCAACAAGGTGCAAAACAACAAAACTAACGCTTAGAAGCTCTAAGACTGATACTCTGGTAAACCTACTGTTCATGGCCAACGATCCGGCAGGGAATGGATGTTAGGCCAGAGCCCAAGAAGGGTGATGATCAGGACCAGGTGTGCAGATTGCTGATGGGATGCAGGTGCGGAAATCAAGAGAGCTCCCCACGGCTGCAGAACCCCGGGAAAACTGGAGATACGAGAAGAAAAAACTAGTCACAGAAGGACCGACTCAGATGCCGGGATGCTTACAGCACTTCTCGATAACACCGGGACTCCTCGGAGCGCTCAGGATGGAGGCGGAGAAGTAGGTGATGAGGTAGCATCAGGATGCGGAATCAACTCTTCAGGACCATACCCCCCCCAGTCCACGAGATACTGGAAACCCCGGCCCGGCCCGCCTGGAATCATGATGCGCCGCACCGTGTAGGCAGGACCACCTCCGATCATCCGAGGAGGAGGAGGAGGAGGTGGAGGAGGCAGAGGATGGAGGAAAACAGGCTTGAGGAGGGAGACATGAAAGGTGGGATGGATTGGAGCGCCCTGGAGTTTGAGTCGAACTGCCACCGGATTGATCACCTTCTCCACTCACCAAACGGACCAATGAACTTCTCTAGATCAGTCCGTAAAGAAGATCCCGCGGAGGCCAACAGACCCTATCTCCGACGGTATAGGTGGGGAGCGGGATCAGAGATTCCTGGGCTGGAGCTGATAACGGTCCGAAACTCTAAGGAGTGTGGCCGATGCCAGGCCGGTGGGCAACGACGAATATGGGTGAACAGAAGGCACTGAGAGCCCCTTCCCCTGAGAAGGGAACAAGGAGGTTGGTAGCATACAGGCACTGGGAAGGGAGACATCCCAGTGGCAGATGTAGGGAGAGTATTGTGGGATATCAACCCAAGGCAACGAGAGACCCAGGAGGCTGGGGTTGGAAGAGGCAGGCAGGAGGGACTCCATCTTCTAGTTGGCTCTCTCCGCTGACCATTAGATTGGGGGGTGAAAACCAGATGTGAGACTGACTGTAGCTCCAATGGCCAAACAGAAGGACTTCCAGACAGCAGAGGTAAACTGAGGGCCACGGTCGGAAACGATATCACTGGGCAAACCGTGGACCCTGAAAAACCTCCCTTAACCAGGATCTCGGACGTCTCCGAGGCAGAGGGAAGCTTGGCAATTGGCACAAAGTGGGCGAACTTGCTGAATCTGTCCACGATAGTCAGAAGCGACCGTGTTCCCCTCAGAAGCGGGCAACCCAGTGACAAAGTCCAGGGGTCAGATCGACCATGGTCCGGGGAATAGGAAGGGGGTGAAGTAGTCCAGAGCTGGGCCGATTAGTACTCTTATTCTGCGACACACACTGACAGGCAGCAACATAACCCCGAGTATCCTCGGCCATGGCAGGCCACCAAAAACGTCTGCGAAGAAACGCCATCGTCCGAGCCACGCCAGGGTGACAAGCCATCTTGCTGGCGTGGGACCATTTGAGGACCGCAGGACGAACCGACTCAGGCACAAACAACCGACCGGGTGGACCGTTATCGGGACCGGGTCTGCGTCCGAAGGGCCGCCATCACCTCCCTCCTCAATCTTCCACCCCTAACAGCTCCTACGACGCAGTTCGGGGAGAATTGTCTCGGTCTTGGACCCACTCTCCTCCGTCTTGGAGAATATCCGAGACAAGGCGTCCGCCTTGCCGTTCTTAGATCCAGGTCGGAACGTCAGGGAAAAAATTGAATCGTCCGAAAAACAACGACCACCTGGCTGACGGGAGTTGAGACGCCTAGCCGATTGCACGTAAGCAAGATTCTTGTGGTCAGTCCAGACAATAAACGGTTGCTCCGCCCCACTCCAACCAGTGGCGCCACTCCTCCAAGGCAAGTTTCACCGCGAGAAGCTCCCGGTTACCCACATCGTAATTCCTCTCCGCAGGCGAAAGGCGACGAGAGTAGTAGGCGCAGGGATGGAGTTTACTGTCCGTGGAGCATCGCTGCGACAGGATGGCGCCAACTCCCCACATCAGACGCAGCCACTTCAATCGACGAACTGGACGGGCGTGTGTCCGGTTGAGAGAGAATCGGTGCGTGGTGAATCGCCTCTTCAAATCCAGAAACGCTCGATCCGCCTCCGGATTCCACTTGAAGCTCCTGATACTGGAAGTCAAGGCAGTTAACGGAGCGGCCACACGGCTGTAATCCCGGATGAATCTGCGGTAGAAATTGCTAAACCCCAAAAAATCTCTGGAGCTGCAATCTCGTACCGGGCTGGGCCCATTCCAGAACCGCTCTAACCTTCTCCTGGTCCATCCTAATCTCTCCCCTGGAGATGATGTACCCGAGAAAGGATATCGTGTGGGCGTGAAACTCGCACTTCTCGCCTTCACGAACAGGCGATTCTCCAACAATCGCTGCAGAACCTGCCGGACATGCTGGACGTGGTCGGAAGGTTCGCCGAGAAGATCAGAATGTCATCCAGGTAAACAAACACAAAGAGACCGATCATATCTCTCAGGACGTTCGTTCACCATACTCTGGAATACCGCTGGAGCATTGGTCAGTCCAACGGCATCACCTGATACTCGAAGTGACCCATCGGGTGTATTGAAACCCGGTCAACCACTCGTCTCCCTCTCTGATCCGGGACTATGTGATACGACATTGCGTAGGTCTAGCTTGGTGAACACCGTAGCACCCTGTAAGGAGTCGAAGGCAGAACCATCAAGGGCAGGGGATAACTTGTTCTTGACCGTGATGTCATTCAACCCCGATAATCAATACACGGTCGAAGAGAGCCATCCTTCACCCAAGCAAAGAAGAATCCTGACCCCCAGGGGTGATGATCGAGGGACGAACGAGACCAGCAGCTAGGACTCCTTGATGTAGGTCTCCAAAGCCTCCACGTTCAGGGCGGAGATACTGTATAACCTTCCTTGGGGTAGACAGCTCCAGGGAACAGGTTGATGGCACAATCATATGGTCGGTGGGGAGGGAGTGACAGAGCCTTCTGCTTACTGAACACTTCCCCCCAAATCGTGATATGTCTCGGGAACCAGGGACAAATCTGGGGGTTTAGCCTCAATCACCTGACTGGGAACCGAATGGGGACAGGCAGTCTTGAGACAGTTAGCATGACAATCAAGGCTCCAACTCGTTACCTTGCCCGTCACCCAATCGAACGTGGATTGTGTTCCTTCAGCCAGGGGGTATCCAAGGACCAGAGGAACATGGGAAGACGGCAGAATGAAGAATGAAATCATCTCCGAATGATTCCCGACAACAGCATCTTAACCGGTTCAGTCCTCATCGTGATACGTGCCAGACTACTGCCGTTCAGAGTGGTCGCTTCAATGGCTTCCGGCAATTGCTCCTTGGAAAGCCCCAGCTGTTCCACCAACTTCGGCATCAAGAAAGCTTCCATCGGCACCTGAATCGATAAAAGCGTTAATCGCTAAGCTCTGATTCCTGTTCACAAGGGTAGCCGGGAAACGGGGTCTGACAGAGGTATTGAGAGGTCGAAACTGGCTCGCTAAAAGTCCTCCCAACTTTAGGGCGAGCCGCGCAGTTTGACGACCGCGAACAGGTGGCGAGGTAATGTCCCGAACCACCACAGTAGAGGCAACAGTTAGTCCTACGTCTGAGTTGGCGTTCCTCCTTGGTTAACCCGTGCCGCCCTACTTGCATTGGTTCAGAATCGGGAGACAGGACCTCTCCACTAATCCTGTGTGGTGGACGATGATCGACGTATTCTGGTCCAATTCCCCACCCGACTGGAACCTGAGAAGCTGATCGATTGGACGGCCCCCATTGCTTCTCCCTCCTTCGCTCTCGGACTCGATTATCCACCCGAATAGACAAGGCTACCAAGCTGTCCAGGTCACTAGGCTCTGGATAGGAGATCAACTCATCCTTGAGCTGCTCCGACAGACCCTGGTAAAAGGCCGCTGCAGAGACTCCTCATTCCACCTCTCACAGCCAACGTCTTGAACTCGATCACGAAGTCGGCCACGCTGCGAGTTCCTTGGTGAAGCGAAAACAGGCGCCTAGCTGCGTCCCTCCCTCGGGACGGAATGGTCGAAGAGCTTCCTCATCTCGGCCGTGAACCCCTGGTATGAAGCCATGCAGGGGTCTTGTCGTTCCCAAACGGCTGAAGCCCACTCCAGCGCTCGACCACGCAGCAACTCAATCACAAAGGCTATCCTAGCCTTGTCTGTGGCATAAGAGTAGGGCTGTAGATCGAACACCAACCCACACTGCATAAGGAAAGAACGGCATCTTCCCAGCTCCCCCTCATATTTATCCGGCGTCGGAACCTTGGGCTCACGGAATGACACAGCTCCAGACGCGGCAGGCGAGATGGGTGAAACCGGTAGTGGATCCTCCACCGGAAACTTGCGCTGGTTCTGGACCTCCGTCAGACCGGTAGAAAGGTTCGAACTGCCAACGTGATCTCCTGTAGCTCCGTGCTATGATGGCCCAACATCTTCTCCTGATGGGTAATGGCATGGCGAACAGAGTCCAGGTCCGCTGGGTTCATTACTAGCCGGATCGTTCTGTCACGAGTTACAAAGCCAGAACCCAGAAGCAGACCAGGACAAGGTAAGTTGAAACGAAGGTGAGTGTTTATTTACAAATTCAAGAGTGATGCTGAATAATCCAGGGAACAGAGCGGGCGGCGTTGATTAGTTGTTGGGGGTGCAGTGGTTGATCAATCATGGCTCGGCAGCCGCCACCACCAGGCAGAGGTTGATGAAGGTTTCCGGACGAGTGACTGCAGATGGAACAAAACGGAGGTAAGTAAACAACAAACCAACAAGGTGCAAAACAACAAAACTAACGCTAGAAGCTCTAAGACTGATACTCTGGTAAACCTCACTGTTCATGGCTTAACCATCCGGCAGGGAATGGATGTTAGGCCAGAGCCTAAGAAGGGTGATGATCAGGACCAGGTGTGCAGATTGCTGATGGGATGCAGGTGCGGAAATCAAGAGAGCTCCCCGGAGCGTTCCAGAACCCTCGGGAAACTGGAGATCACGAGCAGAAAAACTAGTCCACAGACAGGACCCGACTCAGACTGCCGGGATCGTTACATTTACGAGGGCATGTTTGGCAGCATGAGTGAAGGAAGCTTTGTTGCGAAATAGGAAGCCGATTCTAGATGTAACTTTGGATTGGAGATGCTTAATGTGAGTCTGGAAGGAGAGTTTACGGTCTAACCAGACACCTAGGTATTTGTAGTTGTCCACATATTCTAAGTCAGACCCGCCGAGAGTAGTGATTCTAGTCGGGCGGGCGGGTGCAAGCGATGTTTTATTGAAGAGCATGCATTTAGTTTTACTAGCGTTTAAGAGCAGTTGGAGGCCACTAGGTACTTTGCAACTACTTAGAATGTTAGCTAACCCTTCCCCTAACCCGAACCTTAACCCTTTAACCTAACTCCTAAACTTAACCCTAACCCTAAATCAAATCAAATTTTATTTGTCACATGGGCCGAATACAACAGGTGTAGTCCTTCCTGTTTAATGCTTACTTACAAGCCCTTAACCAACAATGCAGTTTTAAGAAAATAGAGTTAAGAAAATATTTACTAAATAAACTAAAGTTTTAAAAAGTCACACAACAAAATAACAATAACGAGGCTATATACAGGGGGCACCGGTACCGAGTCAATGTGCGGGTGTACAGGTTAGTCGAGGTAATTGAGGTAATGTGTACATGTAGGTAGGGGTAAAGTGACTATGCATAGATAATAAACAGCGAGTAGCAGCATTGTAAAAACAAAGGGGGGGGGGGGCGACAATGTAAATAGTCTGGGTGGCCATTTTATTAATTGTTCAGCAGTCTTATGGCTTGGGGGTAGAAGCTGTTAAGGAGCCTTTTGGACCTAGACTTATACCAGGCCCTCTGTATACTTACTGCCTATACCAAGCTAGTCTAACAGGGGAGATGAGCAGGGGAGGGGGAGAGGAGAGGAGAGAGAGGGAGGGAGGGAGGAGAGGAGAGGAGAGGAGAGGAGAGGAGAGGAGAGGAGAGGAGGGGGAGAGGAGAGGAGAGGGAGAGGAGAGGGATGAGGGGGAGGGCGAGAGGAGAGGGAGGAGAGGAGAAGGGTAGAGGGACCTTGGGAGGGGGGAGAGGAGAGGAGAGGAGAATAGGAGAGGATGAGGGGAGGGGGGAGAGGAGAGGAGAGGGAGAGGGAGAGGGAGAGGAGAGGAGAGGGAGGAGAGGAGAGGAGAGGAGAGGAGAGGAGAGGAGAGGAGAGGAGAGGAGAGGAGAGGAGAGAGGTGGAGAGGAGAGGAGAGGAGAGGAGAGGACAAGGGGAGAGGGAGAGGAGAGACACATGCCCCTGGTCGCAGCTTCCTTGCTTTAAGGAAGTTAAATGGGGAAACTGAAAGGAGCCATTCCAGGAAGCAAGGGATAAGGAGGAAAGAGGGAGGAGGACAGGAAAGAGGGGAGAGGAGAGGAAAGAGGGGGGAGAAGAGTGAAGAGGAGGGAGGAGAGGGAGGAGGGGGAGGAGAGGGGAGGAGAAGGGGAGGAGAGGAAAGAGGGGGGAGGAGAGGAAAGAGGGGGGAGGAGAGGAAAGAGGGGGGAGAGGGAGGAGAGGGGGGAGGAGAGGGAAGAGAGGGGAGGAGAGGAAAGAGGGGAGGAGAGGCTAGAGGGGGGAGGAGAGGGAGGAGGAAGGAGGAGTGTGTTGGTGGAAGTGGTGGTTTTGATGGTTAAATGTAGAAATACACACACTGACACACACACAAACACACAGACTGATACACACACACACACACACACACTGACACACACACAGACTGACACACACACAAACACACAGACTTGTTCACATCCTTCCCATGCTGTCGCCACAGAGAAGCATAATTCCCCAATTCCTCACCCACCCCTCTCCCCTCGTACCCACTGGCTCCAGGTCATCTATAAATCACTGCTAGGCAAATCCCCGCCTTATCTTAGCTTATTGGTCACCATAGCAACACCCACCCATAGTATGCGCTCCAGCAGGTATATCTCACTGGTCATCCCCAAAGCCAAGACCTCCTTTGGCCGCCATTCCTTCCAGTTCTCTGTTGCCAATGACTGGAACGAACTGCAAAAATCTCTGAAGCTGGAGACTCTTATCTCCCTCACTAACTTTAAGCATCAGTTGTCAGAGCACCTTACCGATCACTGCACCTGTACACAGCCATTCTGAAATTAGCCCGCCCAACTACCTCATCCCTATATTGTTATTTATTTTGCTCATTTGTACCCCAGTATCTCTATTTGCACATCATCTCTTGCACATCTATCATTCCAGTGTTAATACTAAATTGTCATTATTTTGCACTATGGCCTATGTATTGCCTTACCTCCATAACTTGCTACATTTGCACACACTGTATATATATTTTCTGTTGTATTCTTGACTTTATGTTTTGTTTTACCCTATATGTAACTCTGTGTTGTTTTTTATCGCACTGCTTTGCTTTATCTTGGCCAGGTCGCAGTTGTAAATGAGAACTTGTTCTCAACTGGCTTACCTGGTTTAATAAAGGTTAAATAAAAATACACTTTCATCACTCCCTCCTCACCCCTCCTCCCCCCCCTCTTCTCACCCCTCCTCCCCCCGTCCCCCCTCCTCACACCTCCTTTCCCCTCTTCTCACCCACTCCCTCCTCCCCCCTCCTCCCCCCTCTTCCCTCCTCCCCCCCAACCCTCCCTCCTCACCCCTCCTCTCCCCTCGTATCACCCCCCTCCCTCCTCCCCCCTCTTCCCTCCTCACCATGATATGTACAACATAAGGGTGGGAGGGGGAATGAACAGCCATAAGGGTGGGAGGGGGAATGAACAGCCATAAGGGTAGAGGGGGAATGAACAGCCATAAGGGTGGGAGGGGGAATGAACAGCCATAAGGGTAGGAGGGGGAATGAACAGCCATAAGGGTGGGAGGGGGAATGAACAGGCAAGGGTGGGGAGGGGACATGAACAGCCATAAGGGTAGGAGGGGGAATGAACAGCCATAAGGGTGGGAGGGGGAATGAACAGCCATAAGGGTGGGAGGGGGAATGAACAGCCATAAGGGAGGGAGGGGGAATGAACAGCCATAAGGGTGGGAGGGGGAATGAACAGCCATAAGGGTGGGAGGGGGAATGAACAGCCATAAGGGTGGGAGGGGGAATGAACAGCCATAAGGGGTGGGAGGAGGAAAGAACAGCCATAAGGGGTGGGAGGGGGAATGAACAGCCATAAGGGTGGGGAGGGGGAATGAACAGCCATAAGGGTGGGAGGGGGAATGAACAGCCATAAGGGTGGGAGGGGGAATGAACAGCCATAAGGGTGGGAGGGGGAATGAACAGCCGTTAATTAGAAGTGGTCCAGCATAGTTTAACCCCCCCCACCCTCACACCTCCAGCAGGAGCAAAGTGGCTCTTTCACCTCTTCAATAATCTTGAGTCTGGATTAAAATGGATTACTGGATTAAAGACTGCCCTTAGAGGAGAGGGGGAGGGAGGAGAGAGGGAGAGAGAGGGTGAGGGGGCAGAGATATAGAGACGGGTTAACCTCCACCCACGGACCTGGCCTGGGTTTTCAGTGACGGGGAAGTGGTGTGGAACAGGTGTGCGTGTCTGTCCTTGAGTGTAGTGTTGCCATGGTGAAGTCAGTGGGACGGCAGACTGGGAAAGTGGACACTCTGGTTGCATGACCAGGACGTAATGATATACTGAGTACTGGGTATATATATATACTATATATAATGATATACTGATATACTGATATACTGAGTACTGGGTAAAGGGACTGTGTATAGTCTATAGGGGCAGTAAGTACTGGGTAAAGGGACTGTGTATAGTCTATAGGGGCAGTAAGTACTGGGTAAAGGGACTGTGTATAGTCTATAGGGGCAGTAAGTACTGGGTAAAGGGACTGTGTATAGTCTATAGGGGCAGTAAGTACTGGGTAAAGGGACTGTGTATAGTCTATAGGGGCAGTAAGTACTGGGTAAAGGGACTGTGTATAGTCTATAGGGGCAGTAAGTACTGGGTAAAGGGACTGTGTATAGTCTATAGGGGCAGTAAGTACTGGGTAAAGGGACTGTGCATAGACTATAGGGGCAGTAAGTACTGGGTTAAAGGGACTGTGTATAGTCTATAGGGGCAGTAAGTACTGGGTAAAAGGGACTGTGTATAGTCTATAGGGGCAGTAAGTACTGGGTAAAGGGACTGTGTATAGTCTATAGGGGCAGTAAGTACTGGGTAAAGGGACTGTGCATAGACTATAGGGGCAGTAAGTACTGGGTAAAGGGACTGTGTATAGTCTATAGGGGCAGTAAGTACTGGGTAAAGGGACTGTGCATAGACTATAGGGCAGTAAGTACTGGGTAAAGGGACTGTGTATAGTCTATAGGGGCAGTAAGTACTGTAAAGGGACTGTGTATAGTCTATAGGGGCAGTAAGTACTGGGTAAAGGGACTGTGTATAGACTATAGGGGCAGTAGGTACTGGGTAAAGGGACTGTGTATAGTCTATAGGGGCAGTAAGTACTGGGTAAAGGGACTGTGTATAGTCTATAGGGGCAGTAAGTA
>NW_025536751.1:15000-50363 GCF_020615455.1 Coregonus clupeaformis
CTCTCCCACAGTCTGTCCAGGCCTCTCCCACAGTCTGTCCAGGCCTCTCCCACAGTCTGTCCAGGCCTCTCCCACAGTCTGTCCAGGCCTCTCCCACAGTCTGTCAGGCCTCTCCCACAGTCTGTCCAGGCCTCTCCCACAGTCTGTCCAGGCCTCTCCCACAGTCTGTCCAGGCCTCTCCCACAGTCTGTCCAGGCCTCTCCCACAGTCTGTCCAGGCCTCTCCCACAGTCTGTCCAGGCCTCTCCCACAGTCTGTCCAGGCCTCTCCCACAGTCTGTCCAGGCCTCTCCCACAGGCCTCTCCCACAGTCTGTCCAGGCCTCTCCCACAGTCTGTCCAGGCCTCTCCCACAGTCTGTCCAGGCCTCTCCCACAGTCTGCCCAGGCCTCTCCCACAGTCTGTCCAGGCCTCTCCCTCAGTCTGTCCAGGCCTCTCCCACAGTCTGTACAGGCCTCTCCCACAGGCCTCTCCCAGTCTGTCCAGGCCTCTCCCACAGGCCTCTCCCCACAGGCCTCTCCCACAGGCCTCTCCCACAGGCCTCTCCCACAGTCTGTCCAGGCCTCTCCCTCAGTCTGTCCAGGCCTCTCCCACAGTCTGTCCAGGCCTCTCCCACAGTCTGTACAGGCCTCTCCCACCAGTCTGTACAGGCCTCTGCCACAGTCTGTCCAGGCCTCTCCCACAGTCTGTCCAGGCCTCCCCACAGTCTGTCCAGGCCTCTCCCACAGTCTGTCCAGGCCTCTCCCACAGTCTGTCCAGGCCTCTCCCACAGTCTGTCCAGGCCTCTCCCACAGTCTGTCCAGGCCTCTCCCACAGTCTGTACAGGCCTCTCCCACAGTCTGTCAGGCCTCTCCCACAGTCTGTCCAGGCCTCTCCCACAGTCTGTCCAGGCCTCTCCCACAGTCTGTCCAGGCCTCTCCCTCCAGTCTGTCCAGGCCTCTCCCACAGTCTGTCCAGGCCTCTCCCACAGTCTGTGACAGGCCTCTCCCACAGTCTGTCCAGGCCTCTCCCACAGTCTGTCCAGGCCTCTCCCACAGTCTGTTCAGGCCCCTCTCCCACAGTCTGTCCAGGCCTCTCCCACAGTCTGTCCAGGTCCTCTCCCACAGTCTTCCCAGGCCTCTCCCACAGTCTGTCCAGGCTCTCCCACAGTCTGTCCAGGCCTCTCCCACAGTCTGTACAGGCCTCTCCCACAGGCCTCTCCCACAGTCTGTCCAGGCCTCTCCCACAGTCTGTCCAGGCCTCTCCCACAGTCTGTCCAGGCCTCTCCCACAGTCTGCCCAGGCCTCTCCCACAGTCTGTCCAGGCTCTCCCACAGTCTGTCCAGGCCTCTCCCACAGTCTGTCCAGGCCTCTCCCACAGTCTGTCCAGGCCTCTCCCACAGTCTGTCAGGCCTCTCCCACAGTCTGTCCAGGCCTCTCCCACAGTCTGTCCAGGCCTCTCCCACAGTCTTCCCAGGCCTCTCCCACAGTCTGTCCAGGCCTCTCCCACAGTCTCTGTCCAGGCCTCTCCCACAGTCTGTCCAGGCCTCTCCCACAGTCTGTCCAGGCCTCTCCCACAGTCTGTCCAGGCCTCTCCCACAGTCTGTCCAGGCCTCTCCCACAGTCTGTCCAGGCCTCTCCCACAGTCTGTACAGGCCTCTCCTACAGGCCTCTCCCACAGTCTGTCCAGGCCTCCCCACAGTCTGTCCAGGCCTCTCCCACAGTCTGTCCAGGCCTCTCCCACAGTCTGCCCAGGCCTCTCCCAGAGTCTGTCCAGGCCTCTCCACAGTCTGTCCAGGCCTCTCCCACAGTCTGTCCAGGCCTCTCCCACAGTCTGTACAGGCCTCTCCCACAGGCCTCTCTCCCACAGTCTGTCCAGGCCTCTCCCACAGTCTGTCCAGGCCTCTCCCACAGTCTGTCCAGGCCTCTCCCACAGTCTTGTCCAGGCCTCTCCCCACAGTCTGCCCAGGCCTCTCCCACAGTCTGTCCAGGCCTCTCCCACAGTCTGTCCAGGCCTCTCCCACAGTCTGTCCAGGCCTCTCCCACAGTCCTGTCCAGGCCTCTCCCACAGGCCTCTCCCACAGTCTGTCCAGGCCTCTCCCACAGTCTGTCCAGGCCTCTCCCACAGTCTGTCCAGGCCTCTCCCACAGTCTGTCCAGGCCTCTCCCACAGTCTGTACAGGCCTCTCCCACAGGCCTCTCCTACAGTCTGTCCAGGCCTCTCCCCACAGTCTGTCCAGGCCTCTCCCACAGTCTGTCCAGGCCTCTCCCACAGTCTGCCCAGGCCTCTCCCACAGTCTGTCCAGGCCTCTCCCACAGTCTGTCCAGGCCTCTCCCTACAGTCTGTCCAGGCCTCTCCCACAGTCTGTACAGGCCTCTCCCACAGGCCTCTCCCACAGTCTGTCCAGGCCTCTCCCACAGTCTGTCCAGGCCTCTCCACAGTCTGTCCAGGCCTCTCCCACAGTCTGTCCAGGCCTCTCCCACAGTCTGCCCAGGCCTCTCCTACAGTCTGTCCAGGCCTCTCCCACAGTCTGTCCAGGCCTCTCCCACAGTCTGTCCAGGCCTCTCCACAGTCTGTCCAGGCCTCTCCCACAGGCCTCTCCCACAGTCTGTCCAGGCCTCTCCCACAGTCTGTCCAGGCCTCTCCCACAGTCTGTCCAGGCCTCTCCCACAGTCTGTCCAGGCCTCTCCCACAGGCCTCTCCCACAGTCTGTCCAGGCCTCTCCCACAGTCTGTCCAGGCCTCTCCCACAGTCTGTCCAGGCCTCTCCCACAGGCCTCTCCCACAGTCTGCCCAGGCCTCTCCCACAGTCTGTCCAGGCCTCTCCCACAGTCTGTCCAGGCCTCTCCCACAGTCTGTCCAGGCCTCTCCCACAGTCTGTCCAGGCCTCTCCCACAGTCTGCCCAGAGCCTCTCCCACAGTCTGTCCAGGCCTCTCCCACAGTCTGTCCAGGCCTCTCCCACAGTCTGTCCAGGCCTCTCCCACAGTCTGTCCAGGCCTCTCCCACAGGCCTCTCCCACAGTCTGTCCAGGCCTCTCCACAGTCTGTCCAGGCTCTTCCCACAGTCTGTCCAGGCCTCTCCCACAGTCTGTCCAGGCCTCTCCCACAGTCTGTCCAGGCCTCTCCCACAGTCTGTCCAGGCCTCTCCCACAGTCTGTCCAGGCCTCTCCCACAGTCTGTCCAGGCCTCTCCCACAGTCTTCCCAGGCCTCTCCCACAGTCTGTCCAGGCCTCTCCCACAGTCTGTCCAGGCCTCTCCCACAGTCTGTCCAGGCCTCTCCCACAGTCTGTCCAGGCCTCTCCCACAGTCTGTCCAGGCCTCTCCCACAGTCTGTCCAGGCCTCTCCCACAGTCTGTCCAGGCCTCTCCCACAGTCTGTACAGGCCTCTCCCACAGGCCTCTCCCACAGTCTGTCCAGGCCTCTCCCACAGTCTGTCCAGGCCTCTCCCACAGTCTGTCCAGGCCTCTCCCACAGTCTGCCCAGGCCTCTCCCACAGTCTGTCCAGGCCTCTCCCACAGTCTGTCCAGGCCTCTCCCACAGTCTGTCCAGGCCTCTCCCACAGTCTGTACAGGCCTCTCCCACAGGCCTCTCCCACAGTCTGTCCAGGCCTCTCCACAGTCTGTCCAGGCCTCTCCACAGTCTGTCCAGGCCTCTCCCACAGTCTGTCCAGGCCTCTCCCACAGTCTGCCCAGGCCTCTCCCACAGTCTGTCCAGGCCTCTCCCACAGTCTGTCCAGGCCTCTCCCACAGTCTGTCCAGGCCTCTCCCACAGTCTGTCCAGGCCTCTCCCCACAGGCCTCTCCCACAGTCTGTCCAGGCCTCTCCCACAGTCTGTCCAGGCCTCTCCCCACAGTCTGTCCAGGCCTCTCCCACAGTCTGTCCAGGCCTCTCCCACAGTCTGTACAGGCCTCTCCCACAGGCCTCTCCACAGTCTGTCCAGGCCTCTCCCACAGTCTGTCCAGGCCTCTCCCCACAGTCTGTCCAGGCCTCTCCCACAGTCTGCCCAGGCCTCTCCCACAGTCTGTCCAGGCCTCTCCCACAGTCTGTCCAGGCCTCTCCCACAGTCTGTCCAGGCCTCTCCCACAGTCTGTACAGGCCTCTCCCACAGGCCTCTCCCACAGTCTGTCCAGGCCTCTCCCACAGTCTGTCCAGGCCTCTCCCACAGTCTGTCCAGGCCTCTCCCACAGTCTGTCCAGGCCTCTCCCACAGTCTGCCCAGGCCTCTCCCACAGTCTGCCCAGGCCTCTCCCACAGTCTGTCCAGGCCTCTCCCACAGTCTGTCCAGGCCTCTCCCACAGTCTGTCCAGGCCTCTCCCACAGGCCTCTCCCACAGTCTGTCCAGGCCTCTCCCACAGTCTGTCCAGGCCTCTCCCACAGTCTGTCCAGGCCTCTCCCACAGTCTGTCCAGGCCTCTCCCACAGGCCTCTCCCACAGTCTGTCCAGGCCTCTCCCACAGTCTGTCCAGGCCTCTCCCACAGTCTGTCCAGGCCTCTCCCACAGGCCTCTCCCACAGTCTGCCCAGGCCTCTCCCACAGTCTGTCCAGGCCTCTCCCACAGTCTGTCCAGGCCTCTCCCCACAGCTCTGTTCAGGCCTCTCCCACAGTCTGTCCAGGCCTCTCCCACAGTCTGCCCAGGCCTCTCCCATAGTCTGTCCAGGCCTCTCCCACAGTCTGTCCAGGCCTCTCCCACAGTCTGTCCAGGCCTCTCCCACAGTCTGTCCAGGCCTCTCCCACAGGCCTCTCCCACAGTCTGTCCAGGCCTCTCCCACAGTCTGTCCAGGCCTCTCCCACAGTCTGTCCAGGCCTCTCCCACAGTCTGTCCAGGCCTCTCCCACAGTCTGTCCAGGCCTCTCCCACAGGCCTCTCCCACTGTCTGTCCAGGCCTCTCCCACAGTCTGTCCAGGCCTCTCCCACAGTCTGTCCAGGCCTCTCCCACACTACGTGGGGGTGTCCATGAGCCCCCTCTATGGAATGATACTCATGCCAAATGAAAACTAAGTTAAGAACATTATGAAACATGTAATTCCGCTGGCAGGAGTTTTGATTGGTCGAAAGGAGCGTTGCCTACTGTAACTATGGTCACAGCACCATTAAAACGTTTAGTTTATGGAAATACCACGATAGACAAATAATCAGCTAGCTCCCAGTAGCTCAGCTGGTAGAGCACGGCGCTCGTAACGCCAGGGTAGTGGGTTCGATCCCCGGGACCACCCATACGTAAAAATGGTATGCACACATGACTGTAAGTCCCTTTGGATAAAAGCGTCTGCTAAATGGCATATTATTATTATATGATATTACCACACACTGTAACACACACACACAGACTGTAACCACAGACTGTAACCACAGACTGTCACCACAGACTGTCACCACAGACTGTAACCACAGACTGTAACCACAGACTGTAACCACAGACTGTAACCACAGACTGTCACCACAGACTGTCACCACAGACTGTCACCACAGACTGTCACCACAGACTGTAACCACAGACTGTAACCACAGACTGTCACCACAGACTGTCACCACAGACTGTAACCACAGACTGTCACCACAGACTGTAACCCTCCCAGTGTAATATGTATTAATAAAGCTCAGCTGGCCCAGTCACCTGTTAACAGGACTAATCTCTCCTCAGGGCCAGGTCCAGCCCAGTCACCTGTTAACAGGACTAATCTCTCCTCAGGGCCAGGTCCAGCTGGCCCAGTCACCTGTCAACAGGACTAATCTCTCCTCAGGGCCAGGTCCAGCCCAGTCACCTGTTAACAGGACTAATCTCTCCTCAGGGCCAGGTCCAGCTGGCCCAGTCACCTGTTAACAGGACTAATCTCTCCCTCAGGGCCAGGTCCAGCTGGCCCAGTCACCTGTTAACGGGACTAATCTCTCTTCAGGGCCAGGTCCAGCCCAGTCACCTGTTAACAGGACTAATCTCTCTTCAGGGCCAGGTCCAGCCCAGTCACCTGTCAACAGGACTAATCTCTCTTCAGGGCCAGGTCCAGCCCAGTCACCTGTTAACAGGACTAATCTCTCTTCAGGGCCAGGTCCAGCTGGCCCAGTCACCTGTTAACAGGACTAATCTCTCCTCAGGGCCAGGTCCAGCTGGCCCAGTCACCTGTTAACAGGACTAATCTCTCCTCAGGGCCAGGTCCAGCCCAGTCACCTGTTAACAGGACTAATCTCTCCTCAGGGCCAGACCCAGCTGCCCCAGTCACCTGTTAACAGGACTAATCTCTCTTCAGGGCCAGGTCCAGCCCAGTCACCTGTTAACAGGACTAATCTCTCTTCAGGGCCAGGTCCAGCTGGCCCAGTCACCTGTTAACAGGACTAATCTCTCCTCAGGGCCAGGTCCAGCTGGCCCAGTCACCTGTTAACAGGACTAATCTCTCCTCAGGGCCAGGTCCAGCCCAGTCACCTGTTAACAGGACTAATCTCTCTTCAGGGCCAGGTCCAGCCCAGTCACCTGTTAACAGGACTAATCTCTCCTCAGGGCCAGGTCCAGCTGGCCCAGTCACCTGTTAACAGGACTAATCTCTCCTCAGGGCCAGGTCCAGCCCAGTCACCTGTTAACAGGACTAATCTCTCCTCAGGGCCAGGTCCAGCTGCCCCAGTCACCTGTTAACAGGACTAATCTCTCTTCAGGGCCAGGTCCAGCCCAGTCACCTGTTAACAGGACTAATCTCTCCTCAGGGCCAGGTCCAGCCCAGTCACCTGTTAACAGGACTAATCTCTCCTCAGGGCCAGGTCCAGCTGGCCCAGTCACCTGTTAACAGGACTAATCTCTCCTCAGGGCCAGGTCCAGCTGGCCCAGTCACCTGTTAACAGGACTAATCTCTCCTCAGGGCCAGGTCCAGCCCAGTCCCCTGTTAACAGGACTAATCTCTCCTCAGGGCCAGGTCCAGCTGGCCCAGTCACCTGTTAACAGGACTAATCTCTCTTCAGGGCCAGGTCCAGCTGGCCCAGTCACCTGTTAACAGGACTAATCTCTCCTCAGGGCCAGGTCCAGCTGGCCCAGTCACCTGTTAACAGGACTAATCTCTCCTCAGGGCCAGGTCCAGCTGGCCCAGTCACCTGTTAACAGGACTAATCTCTCTTCAGGGCCAGGTCCAGCCCAGTCACCTGTTAACAGGACTAATCTCTCCTCAGGGCCAGGTCCAGCCCAGTCACCTGTCAACAGGACTAATCTCTCCTCAGGGCCAGGTCCAGCCCAGTCACCTGTTAACAGGACTAATCTCTCCTCAGGGCCAGGTCCAGCTGGCTCAGTCACCTGTTAACAGGACTAATCTCTCCTCAGGGGCCAGGTCCAGCTGGCCCAGTCACCCTGTTAACAGGACTAATCTCTCCTCAGGGCCAGGTCCAGCTGGCCCAGTCACCTGTTAACAGGACTAATCTCTCTTCAGGGCCAGGTCCAGCCCAGTCACCTGTTAACAGGACTAATCTCTCCTCAGGGCCAGGTCCAGCCCAGTCACCTGTCAACAGGACTAATCTCTCCTCAGGGCCAGGTCCAGCCCAGTCACCTGTTAACAGGACTAATCTCTCTTCAGGGCCAGGTCCAGCTGCCCCAGTCACCTGTTAACAGGACTAATCTCTCTTCAGGGCCAGGTCCAGCCCAGTCACCTGTTAACAGGACTAATCTCTCTTCAGGGCCAGGTCCAGCTGGCCCAGTCACCTGTCAACAGGACTAATCTCTCTTCAGGGCCAGGTCCAGCTGGCCCAGTCACCTGTTAACAGGACTAATCTCTCTTCAGGGCCAGGTCCAGCCCAGTCACCTGTTAACAGGACTAATCTCTCTTCAGGGCCAGGTCCAGCTGGCCCAGTCACCTGTTAACAGGACTAATCTCTCCTCAGGGCCAGGTCCAGCCCAGTCACCTGTTAACAGGACTAATCTCTCTTCAGGGCCAGGTCCAGCTGCCCCAGTCACCTGTTAACAGGACTAATCTCTCTTCAGGGCCAGGTCCAGCTGGCCCAGTCACCTGTTAACAGGACTAATCTCTCCTCAGGGCCAGGTCCAGCTGGCCCAGTCACCTGTTAACAGGACTAATCTCTCCTCAGGGCCAGGTCCAGCTGGCCCAGTCACCTGTTAACAGGACTAATCTCTCTTCAGGGCCAGGTCCAGCCCAGTCACCTGTTAACAGGACTAATCTCTCTTCAGGGCCAGGTCCAGCCCAGTCACCTGTTAACAGGACTAATCTCTCCTCAGGGCCAGGTCCAGCTGGCCCAGTCACCTGTTAACAGGACTAATCTCTCCTCAGGGCCAGGTCCAGCTGCCCCAGTCACCTGTTAACAGGACTAATCTCTCCTCAGGGCCAGGTCCAGCTGGCCCAGTCACCTGTTAACAGGACTAATCTCTCCTCAGGGCCAGGTCCAGCCCAGTCACCTGTTAACAGGACTAATCTCTCTTCAGGGCCAGGTCCAGCTGGCCCAGTCACCTGTCAACAGGACTAATCTCTCTTCAGGGCCAGGGGTTAAGGGGTTAAGGGGTTAAGGGGTTTCAGGAGACTCTCTCTCACACACACACACCCACACACTCTCTCTCTCACACACACACACACCCACACACTCTCTCTCTCTCTCACACACACACCACACACACACACACACCCACACTCTCTCTCTCTCTCTCACACACACACACCCACACACTCTCTCTCTCTCTCACACACACACACCCACACACTCTCTCTCTCACACACACACACACCCACACACACACACACCCACACACTCTCTCTCTCGCTCTCACACACACACACACACACACTCTCTCTCTCGCTCTCACACACACACACACACACTCTCTCTCTCGCTCTCACACACACACTCTCTCTCTCGCTCTCTCACACACACACACACACACACAAACAGGGGCTAGGCCTATACTACACAGAGGAAGACATGGCGGCATTGTGTGTGTGTGTGTGTGTGTGTGTGTGCGTGTGAGAGAGGGAGTCACAGTGTATTTGTGGACCTCTCTCCCCTGTCCTTGACTCAATGTAGGCAGCGCCCGTCGACATCAACTAAAGACCAGTGAAGGGTTTATCACAGGAAGCTAATCTTGAAGACATCTTTTCTCCTCAACTCTGTTTCTTATGCATCAACACCAAACACCATGGTTACATTGGAGCATACAACACACACACACACACACACACACACACACACACACACACACCCTCTCTCACACACACACACACACACACACCACTCTACAGATCCTAATCAGTGTTGGGGAGTAGTTCTACTAGTAATGTAACTACAATATGCAGTAGCTTGGTGGTAGTTGAACTAAATGTACATCTAATCTAGATCTGATCTAATCTGTTTTCAGTAGTTAATTACTTTTTTTGCCATGTAGAAGTGTAGCTAACTACTTGAACTACACACTACTTTTTCTGCAAAAACAAAAGATGGGTGAAGCAGTAATAATTTCCTATATTTTTCGGCATCAGACCTGCCTAATTCTCACATGAAACATTGCTATTTGTGTTTAATAGGTTAAATTACACATTCTGTTAACATATGACCCCAAAATGACCTGTCTTGCAATTTGTAGTCAGTGACATTTCAGATTTACATATAATAAATAAGTCATTTAGCAGACGCTTTTATCCAGAGCGACTTACAGGCGCAATTAGGGTTAAGTGCCTTGCTCAAGGGCACATCGACAGATTTTTCACTCTGGGATTAGAACCAGCGACCTTTCGGTTACTAGCACAACGCTCTTAACCACTAAGCTATACTTTTCCACAAAGTAGTTTGGATGTAACTTCAGTTAAGTAAAGTATATTTTTCTTAAGGGTAGCTTTAGTACAGCTTAACTTCTGTCAGTGTGAAGTAATTTGTAGCTTGGTATTCCAGGCCAGAGTACTGTAAGTGCCTTCCTCAAGCTAATGTTCCCTGTGCACGCATCAATGGGGCGAAGGGTGGTCAGTGAATGAGTAGCTTACAAGACGACCCTATCTCAACAACAAAAGTCTTCTCCCTTTCCACAACTCTGAGTATCCCCTGAAGGAGGTCAAAGAGACAAAGAACAGACACTTTCTGCAGATCAGCAGACCATCTTTACTATTTACATGTGTTACATGGGTTTGTTTTATTTAAATATCACATTTACATAAGTATTCAGACCCTTTACTCAGTATTTTGTTGAAGCACCTTTGGCAGCGATTACAGCCTCAAGTCTTCTTGGGTATGACGCTACAAGCTTGGCACACCTGTATTTGGGGAGTTTCTCCCATTATTCTCTGTAGATCCTCTCAAGCTCTGTCAGGTTGGAGGGGAGCGTCGCTGCACAGCTATTTTCCAGAGATGTTCGATCGGGTTCAAGTCCGGGCTCTGGCTGCGCCACTCAAGGACATTCAGAGACTTGTCCCGAAGCCACTCCTGAGTTGTCTTGGCTGTGTGCTTAGGGTCGTTGTCCTGTTGGAAGGTGAACCTTCGGCCCAGTCTGAGGTCCTGAGTGCTCTGGAGCAGGTTTTCATCAAGGATCTCTCTGTACTTTGCTCTGTTCATCTTTCCCTCGATCCTGACTAGTCTCCCAGTCCCTGCCGCTGAAAAACATCCCTACAGCATGATGCTGCCACCACCATGCTTCACCGTAGGGATGGTGCCAGGTTTCCTCCAGACGTGACGTTTGGTATTCAGGCGAAAGAGTTCAATCTTGGTTTCATCAGACCAGAGGATCTTGTTTATCATGGTCTGAGAGTCTTTAGGTGCCTTTTGGCAAACTCCCAGCTGGCTGTATTTTATTACTATGGATCCCCATTAGTTCCTGCCAAGGCAGCAGCTACTCTTCCTGGGGTCCAGCAAAATAAAGGCAGTTATACAATTTTAAAAACATTACAATACATTCATAACAGATTTCACAACACACTAAGTGTGTGCCCTCAGACCCCTACTCTACTACCACATATCTACAACACAAAATCCATGTGTACGTGTGTGTATAGTGCGTATGTTATTGTGTATGTGTATGCATGGGTCTGTGCCTATGTTTGTGTTGCTTCACAGTCCTCGCTGTTCCATAAGGTGTATTTTTATCTGTTTTTAAATCTGATTCTACTGCTTGCATCAGTTACCTGATGTGGAATAGAGTTCCATGTAGTCATGGCTCTATGTAGTACTGTGAACCTCCCATTGTCTGTTCTGGACTTGGGGACTGTGAAGAGACCTCTGGTGGCATGTCTTGTGGGGTATGCATTGGTGTCTGAGCTGTGTGCTAGTAGTTTAAACAGAGACCTCGGTGCATTCAGCATGTCAACACTTCTTACAAAAACAAGTACTGATGAAGTCAATCTCTCCTCCACTTTGAGCCAGGAGATATTGACATGCTGTATTAATGTTTGCTCTCTGTGTACATCCAAGGGCCAGGCGTGCTGTCCTGTTCTGAGCCAATTGCAATTTTCCTAAGTCCTTCTTTGTGACACCTGACCACACGACTGAACAGTAGTCCAGGTGCAAAAAAAACTAGAGCCTGTAGGACCTGCCTTGTTGATAGTTCTGTTAAGAAGGTAGAGCAGCGCTTTATTATGGACAGACTTATCCCCATCTTAGCTACTGTTGTATCATTATGTTTTGACCATGACAGTTTACAATCCAGGGTTACTCCAAGCAGTTTAGTCACCTCAACTTGCTCAATTTCCACATTACTTATTACAAGATTTAGTTGAGGTTTAGTGAATGATTAGTCCCAAATACAATGCTTTTAGATTTTGAAATATTTTGGACTAACTTATTCCTTGCCACCTATTCTGAAACTAACTGCAGCTCTTTGTTAAGTGTTGCAGTCATTTCAGTCGCTGTAGTAGCTGACGTGTATAGTGTTGAGTCAGCCTCATACATAGACACACTGGCTTTACTCAAAGCCAGTGGCATGTCGTTAGAAAATATTGAAAAAGTAAGGAGCCTAGACAGCTGCCCTGGGGAATTCCTGATTCTACCTGGACTATGTTAGAGGATTCCATTAAAGAACACCCTCTGTGTTCTGTTAGACAGGCAACTAATTATCCACAATATAGCAGGGGATGTAAAGCCATAACATATACAGTGGGGGAAAAAAGTATTTAGTCAGCCACCAATTGTGCAAGTTCTCCCACTTAAAAAGATGAGAGAGGCCTGTAATTTTCATCATAGGTACACGTCAACTATGACAGACAAATTGAGAAAAAAAAATCCAGAAAATCACATTGTAGGATTTTTAATGAATTTATTTGCAAATTATGGTGGAAAATAAGTATTTGGTCACCTAAAAACATGCAAGATTTCTGGCTCTCACAGACCTGTAACTTCTTCTTTAAGAGGCTCCTCTGTCCTCCACTCGTTACCTGTATTAATGTCACCTGTTTGAACTTGTTATCAGTATAAAATACACCTGTCCACAACCTCAAACAGTCACACTCCAAACTCCACTATGGCCAAGACCAAAGAGCTGTCAAAGGACACCAGAAACAAAATTGTAGACCTGCACCAGGCTGGGAAGACTGAATCTGCAATAGGTAAGCAGCTTGGTTTGAAGAAATCAACTGTGGGAGCAATTATTAGGAAATGGAAGACATACAAGACCACTGATAATCTCCCTCGATCTGGGGCTCCACGCAAGATCTCACCCCGTGGGGGTCAAAATGATCACAAGAACGGTGAGCAAAATCCCAGAACCACACGGGGGGACCTAGTGAATGACCTGCAGAGAGCTGGGACCAAAGTAACAAAGCCTACCATCAGTAACACACTACGCCGCTGGGGGACTCAAATCCTGCAGTGGAAGACGTGTCCCCTGCTTAAGCCAGTACATGTCCAGGCCCATCTGAAGTTTGCTAGAGTGCATTTGGATCATCCAGAAGAGGATTGGGAGAATGTCATATGGTCAGATAAAACCAAAATAGAACTTTTTGGTAAAAACTAAACTCGTCGTGTTTGGAGGACAAAGAATGGTGAGTTGCATCCAAAGAACACCATACCTACTGTGAAGCATGGGGGTGGAAACATCATGCTTTGGGGCTGTTTTTCTGCAAAGGGACCAGGACGACTGATCCGTGTAAAGGAAAGAATGAATGGGGCCATGTATCGTGAGATTTTGAGTGAAAAACTCCTTCCATCAGCAAGGGCATTGAAGATTAAACGTGGCTGGGTCTTTCAGCATGACAATGATCCCAAAAACACGCCCGGGCAACGAAGGAGTGGCTTCGTAAGAAGCATTTCAAGGTCCTGGAGTGGCCTAGACAGTCTCCAGATCTCAACCCCATAGAAAATATTTGGAGGGAGTTGAAAGTCTGTGTTGCCCAGTGACAGCCCCAAAACATCACTGCTCTAGAGGAGATCTGCATGGAGGAATGGGCCAAAATACCAGCAACAGTGTGTGAAAACCTTGTGAAGACTTACAGAAAACGTTTAACCTGTGTCAATGCCAACAAAGGGTATATAACAAAGTATTGAGAAACTTTTGTTATTGACCAAATACTTATTTTCCACCATAATTTGCAAATAAATTCATTAAAAATCCTACAATGTGATTTTCTGGATTTTTTTTCCTCATTTTCTCTGTCATAGTTGACGTGTACCTATGATGAAAATTGACAGGCCCTCTCATCTTTTTTAAGTGGGAGAACTTGCACAATTGGTGGCTGACTAAATACTTTTTTCCCCACTGTACGCTTTTCCATCAGCAGACTATGATCGATAATGTCAAAAACCGCACTGAAGTCTAACAAAACAGCCCCCACAATATTTTTATCATCAATTTCTCTCAGCCAATCATCAGTCATTTGTGTAAGTACTGTGCTTGTTGAATGTCCTTCCCTATAAGCGTACTGAAAGTCTACTGTCAATTTGTTTACTGTAAAATAGCATTGTATCTGGTCAAACATCATTATTTCCTAAACTTTACTAAGGGTTGGTAACAGGATGATTGGTCAGCTATTTGAGCCAGTTAAGGGGGCTTTACTATTCTTAGGTAGCGGAATGACTTTTGCTTCACTCCAGGCCTGAGGGCACACACATTCTAGTAGGCTTAAATTGAAGATATGGCAAATAGGAGTGGCAATATCGTCCACTATTATCCTTAGAAATTGTCCATCCAAGTTGTCAGACCCCGGTGGCTTGTCATTGTTGATAGACAACAATACTTTTTTAACCTCTTCCACACTCATTTTCCGTAATTCAAAATTACAATTCTTGTCTTTCATAATTTGGTCAGATATACTTGGATGTGTAGTGTCAGCGTTTGTTGCTGGCATGTCATGGCTAAGTTTGCTAATCTTGCCAATGAAAGAATCATTAAAGTAGTTTGCAATATCAGTCGGTTTCGTGATGAATGAGCCATCTGATACAATGAATGATGGAGCTGAGTTTGCCTTTTTGCCCAAATTTCATTTAAGGCGCTCCAAAGCTTTTTACTATCATTCTTTATTACATTTACATTTTAGTCATTTAGCAGACGCTCTTATACAGAGTGACTTACAGTTTTCATACCCCCTGTGGGAATCGAACCCACAACCCTGGCGTTGCAAACGCCATGCTCTATCAACTGAGCTACATCCCTTTATGTCATTTATCTTTGTTTCATAGAGTAGTTTCTTCTTCTTTTTATTCAGTTTAGTCACATTATTTCTCAATGTGCAATACGTTTGCCAATTGGTTGTGCAGCCAGACTTATTTGCCATTCCTTTTGCCTCATCCCTCTCAACCATACAATTTGTCAATTCCTCATCAATCCACTGGGATTTAAACCTTTTTTACAGTAATTTTCTTAATGGGTGCATGCTTATTAGTAACTGAGATAAGCTATTTCATGAATGTGTCAAGTGCAACGTCTGTTTGCTCCTCATTACACACCATGGACCAACAAATATTCTTTACATCAACAACATTGGAATCACTACAAAACTTATTGTATGACCTCTTATACACTATATTAGGCCCAGCCTTTGGAACTTTGGCCTTTCTAGATACGGCTACTATGTTGTGATCACTACATCCGATGGATCTGTATACTGCTTTCAAGTACATTTCTGCAGCATTAGTAAAGATGTGATCAATACATGTTGATGATTTTATTCCTATGCTGTTTGTAACTACACTGGTAGGTTGACTGATAACCTGAACCAGGTTGCAGACACTGATTACAGTTTGAAGCTTTTTCTTGAGTGGGCAGCTTGATGAAAGTCAATACTTAAATCACCCAGAAAATATACCTCTCTGTTCATATCACATACATTATCAAGAATTTCACACGTTATCCAGATACTGACTGTTAGCACTTGGTGGTCTATAGCAGCTTCCCACCAGAATGGGCTTTAGGTGAGGCAGATGAACCTGTAGCCATATTACTTCAACAGCATTTAACATGAGATCCTCTCTAATCTTTACAGGAATGTGGTTCTGAATATAAACAGCAACACCTCCACCACTGGCATTTCTCTTTTCTCTAAATGTTAAAACCTTGTATTGCTACCACTGTATCATCAAAGGTATTGTCTAAGTGAGTTTCAGAGAATGAATGTTATCTGTTACTAGAGTTATTAATTTCATGAACCTTGTTTCTTAAGCTACATATATTAACGTGGCTATTTTGAGCACTTTTCTGGGATGCTTGCTTGTTTTCATTACTTTACTGGGAAGCTTAGCAGAAGTATTCTCACGTTATTTATGTTAGTGCAGGGTGAGCTGCACACAGTGGACTTCCTACTAGGGCACACCACCTTAGTGCTAACAGTATAAATCTGGTTCATAGGCACATGATTGCTGCATACAATGGCTGTAGGATCAGCAGAGGTATTCAGGGCAGTTAGAGGGACATAAATTAGGTTACTTACATTATGTCTACCAATGCACCTGGTATAATGTACATTTTCTAAAGCATTATGACGACTCAGCGACACAAATGGTAGTGTAAGGGAAAGCATCGCTATTCTGCGATTGGATCTCTGTCCGAGTATTCATTACAGAATACCTCGCCTTTACCATGGATCCAGCGGAATTACAGAGGCGATGGGAGATACAGGAGAAACGGATGGATGAACTCCTGCAGCTACTCAACGCTGGTGCGGCTGAAGGCACCACCCCGAGCACGGTCAGTCCTCGTCATGCACCTCCGATTTCTCTACCGACAAGGTACGACGGGGAACCTGGCAAATGTCAGGGGTTTCTACTCCAGACGTCCCTGTATATGTCGTATAATCGTACTATGTTTTCCGATGACCGTAGCAGGGTGGATTTCATGATTTCTCTGCTAACGGGTAGAGCACTGGATTGGGCTACTGCGCTTTGGGCAGCTGAGGTCCCCGAGTTGAATGCGGAAGTTCAGTTTAAGAGACTGTTCCAAGAGGTGTTCGACCACCCAGTATCTGGGCATAGCGTGGGAGACCTATGCGAACTTCAGCAGGGCCGTCGCACAGTAGCCGACTACGCTTTAGAGTTCCGTACTATAGCAGCCGGTAGCGGATGGAGCGAGACTGCTTTGCTACCAGAAGTACAGACTGAGTTGGCTTGTCGGGGAGATATCACTGCGCTACATGAATTTATCAACATCGCCATCTCTATTGATAATCTGATAGTGCAACACAAGGTATCCACAGTCCGGGAGCCCTCGGTCACTGGTCCTACGCAATCGTCAGAGCGGAGGAGAGAATCTGAGGAGGAACCTATGCAACTGGAACGGTCACCCCTACAGGGTTCGGTGAGACAACAACGTCGGCAAGACGGACTATGCCTTTATTGTGGTCAGTCGGGTCATTTAATTCGGCAATGTCCGGTACGACCAAACCGTACCCCAGAAATCGCCTCGGAACTGCCAAACCGGTGAGTGAGACTCACGTTTTCAACATCACATCTAAACAAATGTATGTGCCAGTTACCTTATCTGTTGGAGAGAGAGTGCGCAGATTGGAAGGTCTTATTGATTCCGGGCGGCTGCCAGTTTTATGGATGTGGGTCTCGCTGAGGAATTGGGGAGTTCAACTTATCCCAATTCAACCTCCCCTGCGAGTCAACGCGCTAGACGGTGAGCCCATGGGCACTGGGTTCATTACGCACCGTACCGAGGAAATAAAGTTACAAGTGGGCTCCCTGCACCATGAGAACATCATTCTGTTCGTCATCTCCGCTCCACAGGAGCCGCTAGTCCTCGGCCACCCCTGGCTCGTTACCCATGATCCGGTCATCTCCTGGAGATCTGGCGATATCACGGCTTGGAGTGAGGTATGTAGGGCAGAGTGCCTCAATTTACCTTGCAAAACGTCTACTGTGGAGGATGCGCAGGGGGCGGTGTCTACTGTTGTTCCTACAGAGTACCAGGATTACGCGCAGGTGTTCTCCAAGGAGAGGGATACCGTGTTACCACCGCATCGGGCCTGGGACTGTGCAATTGATCTGCTATCCGGGGCTACACCTCCTCGCGGAAGAATCTACCCTTTGTCACAGCCGGACGAGAATCTATGAGCAAGTATATTGATGAGGCACTACAGCAAGGGGCCATTCGCCCATCTACGTCTCCGCTCGCATCCAGTTTTTTCTTTGTTAAGAAAAAAGGATGGCGGACTACGTCCTTGTATAGACTATCGAGGTTTGAACGATATTACCATTAAAAATCGTTACCCTCTTCCTTTGATTCCAGCAGCCCTCGAGCAGGTGGGGCAGGCCTCAATCTACAGTAAACTGGACCTCAGGAGTGCGTACAATCTGGTGCGCATTAGAGAAGGGGATGAATGGAAGACCGCCTTCATCACCCATCGAGGACATTATGAATATTGTGTCATGCCCTATGGACTTACTAACGCGCCCTCTGTGTTCCAGGCGTTCATGAATGACATTTTCAGGGACTTGATTGATCGCTTTGTTATAGTGTACATTGATGACATCCTAATCTACTCTAACTCTCTGAGTGAACATGTGTCCCATGTACGACAGGTTCTGGACCGACTCCGACAACACTCTTGTTCGTGAAGGCCGAAAAGAGTGAATTCCATGTCACTACGATTTCCTTCCTTGGGGCCATACTCACTCCCGACGGGGTAAAACTGGATGAATCCAAGGTGCAAGCTGTACGAGACTGGCCTCAACCCCAGACGGTGAAAGAGCTCCAGAGATTCTTAGGGTTTGCCAATTATTATAGGCGGTTCGTGCGTAAATTTCAGCACAACCGCAGCTCCCCCCTGTCGGCGATGACCAGCTACAAGGGTCGTGGTCTGGAAATGGACGGAGGGGGCAGTGCGGGCTTTTGAGACATTGAAACAACGCTTTACCACCGCTCCCATTTTATGTCAGCCGGATCCTACCTTGCCGTTTATCGTGGAGGTGGACGCCTCGGAGGTTGGAGTTGGAGCCGTGCTATCCCAGCGCCAAGGTGAGCCGCCCAAATCACGACCGTGTGCTTTTTTTTCGAAGAAGCTGAATCCGGCCGAGCAGAACTACGACGTGGGAAATCGTGAATTACTGGCGGTGAAGTTAGCACTGGAGGAGTGGAGACATTGGCTGGAGGGAGCAGATCATCCGTTCCAAGTGCTCACGGACCACCGCAATCTGGAGTATCTTCACAGTGCTAAACGACTGAACTCCCGACAGGCAAGGTGGTCTTTATTCTTCAACCGTTTCCAATTCACTGTCTCTTATATTCCCGGGTCCAAGAATTGTAAGGCGGACGCGCTTTCCCGACGGTTCGAGCGCGCGGAAAGACCCGTGGAACCAGAACCTATCCTCCCCATGAGTTGCCGTGCTGGTCCTGTGAGGTGGGCTATCGATGACACTATTCAGGAGAGCCTCTAAGCGGAACCAGCCCCTCCAGAAACCCCGGTGTCGAAGGTGTTTGTACCAGCTCCGCTTCGACCTCAACTGATGGAATGGTGCCACACGTCGCTAGGATCTGGTCATCCCGGAATCACTCGAACTACACGACTCATCAGTCGAAAATACTGGTGGGATTCCCTCACAGATGACGTCAGAGAATACGTATTATCCTGCCCAGTATGTGCTCAGTCCAAGGTGCCTCGAGCACTACCGGAGGGTAAGCTGATGCCATTGCCAACTCCTCAACGACCCTGGTCGCACATTGCTATGGACTTTGTTACCGATCTACCAGAATCAGAGGGCCATACTGTAATTCGTGGTCATCGATCGATTCTCCAAGATGTGCGGTTAGTACCCATGACCCGTTTAACTAACGCCACTCAGATGGCTGAGACTATGTTTAACCAGGTGTTCCGGCAGTTTGGTGTTCCGGAGGATATTGTTTCCGACCGGGGACCCCAGTTCGTATCCCGGGTATGGAAGGCCTCTCTGCGAACGCTTGGGCATCTCGGTGAGCCTCACCTCCGGATATCATCCCCAGGCCAATGGGCAGACAGATCGGCTCAACCAGGAAATTGGGAAGTATCTACGGCAACAATGTTCGCGGCAGCCGCAAGAGTGGAGCCGATTCCTTCCTTGGGTAGAGTATGCTCAGAACTCACTCATTCACACCTCCCTACGTCAACGCCCTTCCAGTGTGTTCTAGGGTATCAACCACCCCTGTTCCCGTGGGATACCGCACCCGGGATGGTACCGGCGGTGGACGCAGTGGTTCCGTCGGAGTGCGCAGGTCTGGGAGACGGCCCATCAACATCTCAGTCAGGCCTCACAACAGCAAAAGACCTACGCCGACCGACGCCGGAGACCTACTCCCACTTATCAACCCGGGCAACGAGTGTGGCTGTCTACCGAGACCTGCGGTTTCGACGGAGCTGCAAGAAGCTCCAACCCAGGTACATCGGGCCTTTCAAGGTACTGAGACGCATTAACCCTGTCACCTACCGTCTGTTACTCCCTCGACACTACAGGATAAACCCTACGTTCCACGTCTCCCTGTTGAAAGCTGTCCACTATAGCCCGATGTACCCCCAATTGCTCAACAACCTACTACACCACCTTTGGAGGATGAACAGGACACCACCTATACAGTCCACGAGATACTGGAGTCAAGACGGAGACGAGGGGGCATCGAATATCTCGTGGACTGGGAGGGATATGGACCTGAGGAACGGTCCTGGATCCCTGCTAAGGACATACTGGACCCCCGCTCTCAAGGCCACCTTCCACGCTGAACACCCAGATCATCCAGGACCCCGACCCAGAGGAAGACCACCCGGTAGAGGTAGAAGGCCGTCAGGAGCCGGCCCTGGGGAGGGGGATACTGTAAGGGATCGGGGGTTGGCTGGGTCTGAGACAGAGTCTGACACTTCCCGATCTACAGAGAGGGGGAGTCATCAGACTCGATCTGGTTCACCTGAGTTCTGAGCACACCTGTCAGTAATTAGTGTAGGATATAAGGTGTGCTCAGAAGCTCAGTCGGTGCGAGGTATTGTTTCATTGTGACTTGCTAAGCGTTTTGTTCCGAGAGAGAGAGATAGTTTGTTGTTTTTGATTACCCGGTATCCGACCTGTGCCTTGTTGTTTGACTCCCCCGTATTGCTTAATCCTCTGCTTGTTTATCCCAGTGATTACCGTACTCTGACCCTGTGCCTGTGCCCTCGCTACGACTTCGCCCCGCTCCTTGGTACCTCTGCCTGTCTCTGCCTGGCCGGTTTTGACCACAGCCCGCCCGACTACGATTAAGCTATTCCCTTGTCTGTACTCTAATAAAGCATCGCTATTCTGCGATTGGATCTTACCACTCTGTCTGAGTATTCCATTACAGGTAGGGATTAACTGAGCTGGGCTTGGGTCATTGATAAGTAATTGTCTCAACGCAGCCTTATGATGCCGTGAATGGATCCAGGAGCCCAAATGATTTGGTGGATCCCATCCTCCTTATAAAACGTGTTTTGTTTCCAAAAAGGTATTGAAATTGTCAACAAAAAGTTACACCCATTGAGCTGCAATAATCACGAGCCAGTTGTGAAGAGAAAGAATCCTGCTAAAGCGTTCAATGCCACGATTCAGAGAGGGCACAGGGCCAGATATGATGGGTCTTTTGTTAGTGTCTAGCAGATAGTCAATCAGTTCTTTAAAATCCAGTTTCAACAGTTCAGAGCTGCCCTTCATAATGTCATTAAAACCCACATGGACTACGATAGAATCGATTTCCATGTCCTGGCGTAGTACATTCAGGAGCAGCTTAGTAATGTCATTTACTCGAGCTCCGGCATATGACATTGTTTTTGCACCAGGAACGGTCACATTTCTTACCACGGAGCTTCCCAAAATCACTGCTGGCGAGAAGGACGAGGAAAATCCGCCCACTCCCACGCTTCACAGGATTCAGAGAACCGTTCAAGGACGGGCGAAAGGCAGGATAACTTGTGCCCGTGATGTTGGCTCTGACAGGACTTAATTTGTTGTTGATTATTGAATTATTATTTTGTTGTTTATGCTGAGCCCCATATGATTTTTCCTATCAATACACCATTGCACTGAACACGTTTCCTTTAAGTAAGGATAACTTGAGCCCGTAGCTCCCGGTGCAGGCCTCCGACAGATGGAGAAGCCCCGCTCGATCCAGAGCAGGGACAGAAGGTTGCAGACGCTCCGACCCTAGTGTGCGTAGGGTCAGAGCAAGATAGAGTCAGTGCAAATGGGTTCATTAATGGACTATTTAGCAGTCTGGCTATTTAGCAGTCTTATGGCTTGGGGGTAGAAGCTGTGACGCGAGCATATCAGACGAACTAAATGCCTTTTATGCTCGCTTTTGAGGAAAGCAACACTGAACCATGCATGAGAGCACTAGCTGTTCTGGAAAACTGTGTGATCACACTCTCTGTAGCTGATGTGAGTTAGACCTTTGGACAGGTTAACATTCAGGGCCAGACAGATTACCAGGACTCAGAGCATGCATTGACCAGCTGGCAAGTGTCTTCACTGACATTTTTAACCTTCCCTGACCCAGTCTGTAATACCTCCATGTTTCAAGCAGACCACCATAGTCTCTGTGCCCAAAAACGCCAAGGTAACCTGTCTAAATGACTGTCGCCCCATAGCACACACATCTGTAACCATAAAATGCTTTGAAAGGCTGGTCATGGCTCACATCAACACCATCTCCCAGACACCCACTCCAATTCGCATGCCACCCCAACAGATCCACAGAGGCACAATCTCTATTCCACTCCACACTGCCCTTGCCCACCAGAACAAGAGGAATACCTATGTGAGAATGCTGTTTATTGACTACAGCTCAGCATTCAACACCATAGTGCCCTCCAAGCTTATCACTAAGCTAAGGACCCTGGGACTGAACACTTCCCTCTGTAACTGGATCCTGTACTTCTCAATCATGACTGCGTGGCCATGCGCAATGCCAACAACATCATCAAGTTGGCTAACGACACGACTGATTACCGACCACGATAAGGCAGCCTATAGGATGTCAGAGACCTGGTAGTGTGGTGCCAGGACAACAACCTCTCCATTAACATCAGCAAGACAAAAGGAGCTGATCGTGGACTACAGGAAACGGGGGGGAGAGCACGCCCCTATCCACATCGATGGGGCTGTTGTGGAGCGGGTCGAGAGCTTCAAGTTCCTCTGTGTCCACATCACCAAAGAATTAACATGGTCCACACACACCTGCACACTTGTGAAGTGGGCACAACAGCGCCTCTTCCCCCTCAGCAGGCTGAAAAGATTTGGCATTAATTTGGTTTATTCTGATGCCCATTAGCTTTTGTTGAAGCAGCAGCTATACTTCCTGGTCCACACAAAAACATAAAACACGATGTAGTGTAGGTTATTCGTAGGTGTTATCGTCAATCAAGGAGTCTGCTTAGACTGGATCGTGTTCAAAGGCCTTTATTCAAACCACGAGGTTCCAGCGTAAGTACGGACACAATATCCGGAGAACCAGATCCCAAATAAATCTTGCTGTATTCTAACTCTTCGTCGTTGCTCCCCCTTTATATAGCCTTCCAAGAGTTGAATAGCTCCTCTACTGTTCAATCCCCGTATCTTACCACCCACTTCCTGTCTGTCATATGTGACGTCACGCTAAAACCTTCCCTCTTAATAGCAATAATCAACCTTCCATTTCTTCATGAAAAACCGTTAACAAAGACATAATTTTAATATACTACATATTCCCCCCTTCGAGACAAAACTAAAAAGTCTCGACAACAATAGGATTATGCCCAGTAACAATTTATCTTATTGAGTATCTTTAACCTTAAACCAAAAACATTCTTCTCTAGAGTGTAAATACCTTTCTATGAAATATGAACAACTGTTTGTGAAGTATGAATACATTACTATGACATATGAAGAAATCTCTATGGAGTGTAAGAACGAAAAACTGTCTGGCAGCCATCTTTTCAGATATCCATCCATCAATCAAGACAGTAAAATTCTCTTACGGTCCCTCTGCCCCAGGCAACCACCTCGGTACTCCAGATAACCTCATAAACCATGTAAATACATTTGAAACTATAATACAATTAACTACACATGTAAGCCCCTGTAAACAAAATCCTATCCCGAAACATCCACTCTCAGGCTGGTCAACCCATAGGACCTGAAAGGGAATCTCTCCCTGCTTAAACCTTCTGTCCCTAAACCCCATCGAAATAAACAAAAGCATCTAAGATCCTCATCTGCATTCAATAACATCAAACATCATTCTACCAAAATTAATACCTAAGAATATGACACAATTATGTATTACACATCAAATATGTCTATATTTCATTGCAGACACTGGAATGTAGTCTACTACACTTCATCTCCTCCGTAGTCTCGACTTCCAATGGACTTGTTAATGATGAAATCGGCCACACCCTCCTTGTTTCATCTCCTCCAGTCATATTGTCCCTTCATATTGTCTTTGTTTGAGTATTCCAATCTCCACATGTTCTCCCAAATGCCTCTGGAAGAAAAAGAAAAAGACCAAACAGTATCTTTTCCAAAAAAACACTTTCAAATTAAACATCACTATCCACTAAGACTATAAAACTGATATATAAATGATGCATGAATCACATAAACCCATTCCCCCTTGATTCATAAATCATACTAAAATCACACTAATATTGAAAAAAAAATTGAAAAATGATCAAATAATCAAAAAGGATATTTATCCATCAGTAGTCCATCTAGATCCCCTCGTCCATCTTCGCCAGATCAGGAACAATCAACAACGGCATCTGAGTGTTGTCTCCAGGCATCACAACACCGACCCATCTTAATATCATAGCTTTTGCAAAGGTCAGTAACAAAGTACAAAAGCAAAACATGACACACAGCGCTATCAGAGCTGCGACTAAAATCTGAACCATCACTGCTCCTATTGGGCCTAACTGATCTTGCAACCAAGACTTCGCTGACCATCCAGCTTTCTCAGATCTTCCAAATGCATCCCTGATATTCTTCAAGGCATCGATAACACTTCGTGATATTATCTGAACTATCTGGGATCAAAGTATAACAATCATCCCCCCGTCAGATTCATAGCCAAACATAAGCCACCTTGTCTTGCCAAAATATAATCAAGAGCCATGTCATGTTTCAACAACGTCAGTCTGTGACTTCTTTGAGCATTTGACAGAAGGTGAAACCCTCTTATTGTTTCATTTGCAAAGCCCTGCAACGTATATGTAATATTATCAATATGATCTGCTAAAAATGTTACACCATACCATGGAAAAAGACCAAGTCCCCACTTCTCTCCCAGACTTATTCTCCAATGGTAGGCTTCAAGATGAGTAAATTTAGCCATGTCTCTTTTAACCCTATTCTCAACAGTAGTTTCAGATTGATCTGGGGTCGGTGCTACTCCTCTTCTTATTGTAAAAACCTCATATGGAAGCTTCAACGTGGACATGTAACAACACCCTTTCCATCCATAGGGTAAAAATATATATGCTTTATCACCACAAACCCACCAAATATCTCTAAAATTCCCAATAGTTGCATTGATAGGGAAAGATTGATCCATCACCATCAAAGTCCTGCCCTTCGTACTACCTGGTGCATAAAAAGTTACATTATATTTGTCACCTTTACCCTTTCGTTCGTGTTTACCCAAAAGTCAACATATACCCATCACAATCTGATATTCCCATGAACATACCATTTACCTCATCTGTATTATTAGAACAAATACAAGTTTTAGCTCTCACTGCTCTCACCTCAAATGCTTCAGGGATCACTGTCACCTGACTTTCTTTACCACCCACCATATTCACATAGGGAAATTCATTTAACCAAGAACACTTATAACTAGGCTTATACAAATGGTGTGACAACGACATGTCTTTATCTGTCAATACTCGTTGATGATACAACAGCCATCTCAACGCATAGGCCTGACACCCACCCGCCAATGGTTGAGCAACCGTCTGTAAAATTGAACCCCACGTCTCTGGTGCTGGAATTCTCAACAGACATGGACCCTCAAGATTCCTCACTGATCTTACAGCATGAGTTAATTGCTGAAACCAAAGATTTCTCCCTGCCCATTGATCTTTAATTTTCAAAACAGCCGAATCAAATCCATATGCTTTCCATTTAGCGTCTCTTTTCCCTACCGAGCGGGATTGATCAGATGTATCTTCTGATGTTAAGTTGAACCCCAAAAAACCCATCCTGTTCTTCCATGATATTATCCTGTACTATTTCAGATGAACCCTACATTGTTCTCTACCACTATTTGCTGAGTCATTTCAGTTACATCGTTTACTTTTAGAAAAGTTGTTGTTGGTGTCGGTATCATACCTCCTACATTTGTTATTGCCGTCGTACCCTCAAATCTTTCCAAAGTTACCATTAAAGTAGTTGATTTAGTTGATGTTTTTCTGTTCTAAAATTGGTGCTGACACTATTGGTTCCCTTGTAATCGAATGCGATTTTATGGCTTTACCAACTGTCAATGTTGAAAGAGTTAAATTGCTTCCCATTGTTGTTATAACAGACTGACGTGTTGGTGTTATTGTTGTTACTTCATTCCTAGTTTTCGTAACGTTTTGGTCTGACTTTTCTCCTAACTGGTCTAGGCCTATTTTGTCCAACTGAATCACTAGCTTCTCCTTTAACAGAGTTGCCCTTGGTGGCCTCTGCTGCTTCACATCCCACTGAAATATTCCCTGTTGCTTCTGGGACGTATTGGAAATCAATTTCCCCAAATCCTCCTTCCTTTCCATCCCCTGCATAGTCATCTCTGGCATAATCAGAAGTGTCATCATTATCAACGTTAATCCCAACATTGACAATCTCTCCCTCTTCCTGTTCTCCCCTATCTCCATCTTCTCTCTCTACGCGTGGCACCTCTTCTGTAGGCGCTTTAACACAATGTGACAAATGATACCACGTAGGAGACCCCTTAACCTGGACAGCTGTTCCAGTACTACGAACCACTTCAAATGGTCCGTCACGACGTTCGTTATACCACTTCCTTCTGAATACCTTTACGAATACTTTGTCTCCCGGTTGTACCGTATTCCTCCTATCCTCCTCAAGCTCCTTCTGCACCTCTTCTTGTCTTTGCCTGTCAGAAACATATGTGGACAACTTTTATGAAAATTGGCCATATATGTAACGTACGTCTCATTTCATCTTCCAACAGGGCCAAGCTTGGACCCTTTCCACTTGTTCGAAAACAAGGCGTTGGCATCCTTCTTCCTGTTACCAACTCATGGGGGTGTCATACGTAGATCACGTAACTCACTTGAGCGACACACCATTAGTGCTAAAGGAAGCGCCGCTATCCAGTTTAGACCTGTATGTTGACAAATCTTCACAATGTGATTTTTCAAGACACCGTTCATTCTTTCACACATCCCCTGACTTTGTGGGTGATAAACTGCTCCAAGACGTTGCTTAATTCCCAATTTTTGCAACATCAATTTTACTGATTTATCCACAAATTCTCTTCCATTGTCTGAGGATATTCGATCGGGTAATCCCCACCTGCTTATGACCTCTTTACATAAGAACTTGGCAACCGACTGAGCATCCTTACGCTTTGGTTGGACAAGCTCCGTCCATCGTGAAAATCTATCTACAACCACCAACATGTATCTTTTCCCATCAACTGGTTGTATCATATCAACAAAGTCAATGACCAACTCACGCATAGGACCCCTTGGTGTAGGAATGTAACCTGGATGAACAGGTATCCCTCTTCGAACATTATTTTTAAGACAGATAGTGCATCTACCTATCAAATAATCAATTTGTTCAAACAAATATGGAGCCCAAAACCATATTCCTTTGTGATCTTTCTGTGAACCTCCCCCTCGCAACATGAGCTAAGCCATGTGCTCTTGAATCATCAGACCTAGAAGGTCTAGAGGCGCTACTATCAACCCTCATGGTTTCTCCACAGACCAGTAGCATCTTTGACCGCTCCTCGGTCTAGCCATAGCTGTTTGTCGATCATAGAAGCGGCTTCTTGCATCAAAATTACATCTCGAAGCGTAATTTTGTCTTCCAAGTCCACTACATGAGTGACCAGAAAAACTTTCCCCAATTTATCCGCTCCTGCGACGGCTTTTGCAGCTTCATCAGCAGCTTTGTTCCCTTGTGTCACTCTTGACATATCTGTCTTGTGAGCTGCACACTTAGCTATCGCTATCTCTGTAGGTTTCATCATAGCATGCAACAATTTCATGATTTGTGCATGATGTTGTATCGGAGAACCATCCGATTTCTTGAACCCTCGACCTTTCCATACCGCCCCAAACAAATGACATACACTATGTGCATATGCTGAATCAGTGTATATGGTTACTCGCTTACCTTCCGCTAACAAACATGCTTCTGTTAGCCCCACAAGTTCAGCAAGTTGTGCAGATGCAGGCTGTGGTATTACTCAGCCTTTTCAACAACAAATCCCCGTCCTCTGCCTCTAACTACTGCATAACCAGCACATAACTTATCTCCTACCCGATAGCAAGACCCATCAGTCCAATACTCCAGGTCTGCCTCACGTAATGGAAAGGCTTGTAAATCAGATCGAAGCCTCGAATATCTCTCCGCTTCTTGGACACAATCATGTGGCTCACCATCCTCGGAAGTTGGTAAACTCTCGGCTGGATTTACTGTATCACATCTCACAAGGGTGACATCCTCCTGCTCTAAGAGTCTATGATAGTCTCTGAGCCTGGGCATAGTCAATGTATACTTCCCATAGTTCAGAAGATTTCTGAGACTATGATGGGTAAGAATTGTCACGGGGTAGCCCATCGTGACCGATGATGCTTTGTCATACATGGAATACACCCCCACCATTGCTCTGTAGCATAGTGGTAACCCTAGTTCTACCTCTGAATAAGCAGTAGAGTAGTAGGAAATAGGCTGAGGATTCGTCCCCATGCCTGTCGGTTGACAAAGAACCGCGCATGCATATCTACCTCCAGTAGAAGTAGACACATATAGCAAAAAGTTCTTTGAATAATCTGGTAGTGCAAGTGCAGGTGCCTCCTGCAACCTCTGTTTGATAGTTTCAAATGCCACATGACCTTCCGGTGTCCAGGAAAGATTGCTATGGAGTTGACCACTCTCAGTACCCCTCACCATAGCCCTCAATGGGGCCATCAAACTAGTATAATCCTCTACCCAAGCGGAGGAATAACCAGCAATACCCAGAAATGTCATCATTTCTCTGACTGTTCTAGGTTTTGGAGCCTTACGAATAGTTTCCACCTGCTTGTCCGAAATGTTTCTGTGGCCATGAGTTATGTTTTGACCTAAATATACAACTTTCTCCTGACAATATTGCAACTTTTTCTGTGACACCTTGTGTCCCTTTTCTGCCAATACCTGTAGTAATTTAATTGAGTCCCTATGACATGTTTCCTTATTTTGTGAGCAAACCATTATATCATCCACGTACTGAATGACAGTGCTCTGCAATATCTGATCTATCCCTACCAAATCTTCCTTCAGTACTTTATTGAAGATATGCGGCGAATGCCGGTACCCCTGTGGCATTCTATTGTACTCATAGAACTGTCCCTTATAGGTGAACCCAAATAAATCCTGACTTTCTACACTAAGTGGAACACTGAAAAATGCTCCACATAAGTCCAGCACTGTAAAATGTGTCGCATCTGGAGGAACTTGAGCTAACAAGGTATGAGGATCTGGCACATCTGCTGGAAAGTCAATCACTATCTCATTTACTGCTCTCAAATCATGAGCTACACGATAACTTCCATCTGGTTTTTTTACAGGCCACAAAGGCGTGTTACTCCGAGGGTGTTTTGTTGTCCTTAAAACCCCTACTGTCGAAAGTCCATCAATTTGTGGTTCAATCCCTTTGATTGCTTCCTCTGTCAATGGATATTGATTTTTCCATGGAGGTTTGGCTCCTGGTCGAAGTTCAACCTTCACAGGTTGAGCTGATTTTACAAGTCCAATATCAGTACTATGTTGAGACCACAACCCTTCTGGAACTTGTTGCAACATCTCCTCTTTCATAGGATCTGAATCAATCTTCATATTGCAAATAGATTCATGTGTCATTCCTACAGCCTGTGGCTCTCCTTGTCCTTGAGCCGAAATCATTATTTTGAGAAATCGTTGATCTTCACTTCTCCAAATCGCCAAATTTTCTTTCGTTGGTCTGAAAGTAAGTTTCTCTGCTTCTGTCATCATTTCTCCTATTTGCTTTTGCTCATAGCCTTCTGAAACCAACAAGGTAACATGTGGCACACTCTTCTCAATATCAAATTCTTTATTCAGATAATCATCTGAGTTTATCTTCATAGCTGCTCCTTGTGGTCCTAAAATAATGCAACTTGAGCTAAGTTGAACATTCTTCGGTTGATGACTCAACCATTCCTCTGATTGTGATTGAGCAGCCTTCTTGAAATACTTAAGCGTACAATGGAATGGATATTCCGGAAGCTTTGCATCCGGCATATTTGCAACAATAAATCTTTCCCATATCTTAGCCTGTTTCATAAAATCTTCACTGAGATTCCCAATCCAGAATACTGAAGACGAATCCATCTCAGTCATCATCGACAATTGGTAAACCTTTTCCTTTGGCATTTCTATCAGACAGCCGTCTGGTGTACATCTGATTGTACAGTTCAACTTACACAAGGCATCTCTTCCCAATAATGCAACAGGTGTATGTTCTGATACCAGTATGGGTATCTTAATTTTGTGATCTTTATAGCAGAGCTCAGTTGGTTCCGTAAGAGGAATCAGCTGTTTTACTCCTCAAATCCGATTGTCCTAACGAGTTGATTGGACATAGGGAGATGTGTAGCATCTTCAGGTCGAACACAGGTGAACGCTGCTCCGCTATCCGCCATCACTTCCAATGGTCGGTTGTTTATTTTCACCTCAATTGTTGGATCTCTTTCCGATCCTGACGCTACCAGCTGACACCTCCCTTTCGGATCATCTAGGCACCGCTAGAATCCTGCGCTCCGACCCCCTGTAGGGGTTCACCGGTCCTCCAGATGATTTTGACTGGCCCCTGTATCTTCCTCTAAAATTCCCTCTAAAGTCTCCTCCTGACCAATTACACTCACGGGCAAAAGTGACCAACATGTCCACAATTATAACACACATCTGGAGACGGCGGGAAGTCTGGCTTAAACCTCTCCTCTTCCTCTTCCTCTCCAATTCTGTGTCTGCTCAGAAATTGGCTGTGGGTATGAATTAACTGGTGCCGCCATTGGTGGCTGGTACAATTGCGGTTGGAACTGTTCTGGTGAAAGCTGTGGCAGTGCTTGTTGGTTCGGTGCACACGGACTCTGCATAACCAAAGCTTGTTTCTTCTCCTTTTTATTCTCTCCCAGTTGTATTAGATTCAGTTTCCGGAGAGTTTCTTCGTCCTGCTCTTTCTGGTTGAGTTCCTTCTTCCTGTACAGATCCACTTGATGAGCTATGTGATCTGTATAGACCCCTTTGTCATGCTTCCCAAGTCCAACCACTTCTGCCAGTTTGTTTCTTACTGGGGAGGGCAGTCCCATTTGCAGTTTAGCTCTCAAAATTGACTGCTCAATTTGACTCACATCTGGATCATTTCCAGTAATATTTCTCCACACTTGATGAACTCTTGACACATAGGCTCTCGGATTTTCTTGTTGTCCTAGTGGGTCAATCAGAATATTATCAGGATGCACATTTGTTGGAAATGTATCTTTCAATGCTCTCCACAGACGATTCCTACTTGCAGCCAACAATTCAGGATCGTTCACTGCCGTCCCAACATATCTCATGAGTCCAGCCCTCTGGAAGACTTCTTCCATATCCGGAATCCCAATGAGATTAGCCAACAGTCTCTTAACGTCTCCTATGGCAGACTGTGTTCCCACCGTAATTTCCTCCAATTTCGAAATCCAAGGATAGGCCCCATTCTGAAGAATAGGCAGCTTCTCAAGTATGTTCGACATATCGGTATTTTGCAACGGCTTATATTCAAAGTTTTGACCTCGAATGATAACTGGTACCATTTTGCTCGGGGTATCTTTCCTTGACCTTAATGCATATTTTGTCTCATCTTTTCCAGATTCTCTTCTCAGCTGTCTCTCCTTCCGTATGGTCAGCGTCTGAAGTTCTTCCTGTAACTCTCTTACTTCTCCTGCAGTCCTTGCACTCTTCAGTTCTGATAAGCATTGGTCTATATCTCCATCTATTTCTTCTGCAACCGTCTTTGCCGGAGAAACTCCTTTCGAATACGCAGCACCTTCAGTCTTCTCTTTATCGCTGTCTTCATCTTTGCTTCCCTCAGCACTCGAATATATTGTATCCTTCTTCTTCGAACCTTCCTCAGCACTGTAATATCTTGTATCCTTCTTCTTCAAACCTTCCTTACCCCTTCTCTCCGTTCTGGCCAACCTCCGTTTGATGACCGGATCATATCCACCCATGATCCCCTCTAAATCACTCTGATCATCATCGTCCTCCTCCAATTCCATCCTACTTAACCTCATACCACCCTTAGTTTTCAGACCTCTCGTTTTCTTTCCACCTTTGGTGCTTGGATGCATTTTTACGGTCGTTTCTGCTTGTCCTCTCTCTATAATTTGTTCATCCTCATCTCTGATGTAATAATCCCCCTGTTGGAGGATTACTGGAAGCTGAGGATAAGCATCCCTAAGCTCAACTTCCTTCTCATACGGTGGGGGTCTTCGCCGAATCCGTATGTGAGAAAGGTATACCCGACCTCTACCCTCAGTTTCTCTGTCGACGTCTCTTCCTTTAGCTTTTTCTCCATACCTTTGCTTCCCTTGTCTTTGGTATCTTTCATCAGTTTTTGTCCTTCGTCTTCAAACAATTTAAGAACACCCAGCTCCCTTTGTCTCTTCTCTTTACGTCGTTCCTTTTGTTTTCCCTTCTTCTGATCTGCCTTGTAAATTGACAGAAGTACTTTCATGATGTTGATAACATCCGGATTAAGAGTCCCTTCCTCTGGCCAGGGTTGTTCAATGTCAGGCCAACGTTTGTTCCATTTGCCGGATAATCTCGCAATACCCTTAACTAAAGGATTACTATGTTCGACTATATTAACTGGTGTAATAACTTTCATAGCCTTGCTATCCTTTCTCCCCATTGTAAGTCCTCTTTTATCTTCCTTTATTGTGAACTATTTATTTTAGCCTATGGCTTCCCCCCCTTTAATTATTAATATAACCTAAACAACCAGAGAGAAAACAAAATTACTAAATAAAAATAAAATAAAAAATATGAATATTAAACAATTCCAAAAATCTGAATTCAAATTTTTTCAAAAAATATGAATATTAAATTTTTTTGAAAAATATGAATAATTAAAAAAAATTAAAATATGAATATTAAAACTCTTTGAAAAATATGAATAATTAATCAAAAAATTAAAATATGAACATTAAAATTTTAATCAAAAATAAACCCCCCAAAAGAAATCCATTAAATTATTCAATTAACAACTATGAATAATTATGAATAATCAAGACCAATTTTTATTTCTACACCTATTTTGCCAATTTAGGACCCACTTACCTTAACCCCTCCGGAAAGTGAATACCAGTAGTCAACTTCCACAGCAATCCAAACAACATGGAATTCCAATCTACAACACCATCACCCCAATAAATTCCATTGTTTAATCTGCACCCAAGTATTTTACTATCACAGAATAAAACAATATGCACCCAAGTATTTTTAATATCACAGAATAAAAGACTTCCAATCTACAACAATACCACACCAATATAAACCATTGTTTAATATGAAGCCAAATATTTCAATATCACAGAATAATGTCAGTACCTGCTTTCCAACCGAATCCCCCAGTCAGGCCCAGTAATGCACAGAGACCCAAAACCGAAACTTTTATTCCCTGATCAGTCCGTTGCCAAGCGTGTAAGAGAGTATCATTGCATCCAACATCCTAGGGAAAGATTTGTAGACAAAAAAGTACTAGCCTGATTTTGAATGATCCTCTGCCTGCGTCACACCTTGTCACGTCACGTCACGCTAGCCTCTCTCTCTCTCTCCTTTGCTCCGTTCTATCGCCTCACATAACAAGGGAAGAAAACGGTACAGACCAGCATTTAAAGTTTATACACTTAACCAAGTTATTACATTCAATATTCCCCACTCATATTTGCTACAAAACTGAACCCAGGAACAAATAAATCGCTCAGAATATTTTAAAACCTGAATTGAAGAATAAACAGATCGCCCAAAACATGTTAATTTCATTTTAATCCGTCATTCAATTCAATGCATTATACTTCGTCAACATATATTTAAATTATAACTGTACTACATCCCAACAAATAGTTTAACGTTCAAATAACAGTTACTTTAACGATTTTAAAAGAGTCGGGTTCACATTTCTTTTCCGGTAGCCATTAAACCCCTAAAAGGAAACCCCAAACAATCATATGACCTTACGCCACCATTTTGTTCCGTCGCCTCAGCACGACCGTATGTCGTAGATTTAGTGCCGTAAACCAAAACGTGTCCTAATCTCGTGTCATAAACTCCCCCTTTCTGTAGTGTAGTGTCGCAAAATTAAACGCATGCGCACAACCATTCAAAAATACTTTTTCCCGTGAAAGAATGATTCTCTACTCTCTCCCCAAACAGAAAGAATAACAGCCAGCTGTAACTTCCCATTTCCCCTTATAGTCAAACAACATTTAACAGCGCTCACAAAACATACAACCTGACTTACAGACAGTGACAAGTTTAAGAGACTTTAACCCATCGCAATGGAATCTCTAAGGATATCCGTTAGCATGTAGCACGCAACACAATTAGCATTCAATCTTAGCCTTTAGCTTAGCCTAAGGTACACCGTGACACAAAACCCAATTAGCACTAGCATCCACCTCAGCCACCATGATGTAGCATGATTCACACTTTAGCCTTACAAAAATTAGCCTTTAGCCTCAAGCATTAGCATTTAGCATTTAGCCACGATGTACCACGTGACCCGAACCATACAATCAAGCCTTAGCCACGAGGCACCACGTGGCCTGAAACAACCCAGCATTAATACCAACCTCCAGCTAACTGCAGCCTACTAGCTATACAAATGAACACCCCGCACCGTGGCCAAATCATTATCCATGATTATCAATAATATCTCCTTCTAACTTTGTGTTGCCGTAAGTTTGGATATCATATGAGCGGTTACCCCCAGCCATTTAGTTCGTCAGCCAGAGGAGGAGTATAACATAAATACAACTCATTCACTTAATAATTCCCGTAAGGAATCAACCTGACACCACATTAACTAGTCCAAGGATTTTATGGCCCATTCCTAAAAGAATCGCCCGATCAAGAGGTCTTTATCCAGATCCACGGTGCCCTAATTATGCAGATATCTTCCAACATATATTCTCTACCAATCCATTGTCCTAAACATGCTATTATTCCCCATTTACCCATCAACCAAATTTAGAATATTTGTTATCAGACTCCGAATCGACAACAACACTCCACATCAACCATAACCCAAGTACGTTTAACTGTACACCGTCAAAGCCCTCTCATGAATCAGCGGGATAACCAATGGCCAAATTTCTTTGTGAGCAATCTCTCACCTTTAGAGCCGGCTTGGCCAGTAGTCAACTCGCGAATCCAGGAAAGGGACCAACAACGATGCAATCAATATCTCAGCGGAGCCTCCATTTGTAGTGTAGGTTATTTGTAGGTGTTATCATCAATCAAGGAGTCTGCTTAGGCGGATCGTGTTCAAAGGCCTTTATTCAAACCACGAGGTTCCAGCGTAAGTACGGACACAATATCCGGAGAACCAGATCCCAAATAAATCTTGCTGTATTCTAACTCTTCGTCACCGCTCCCCCCTTTATATAGCCTTCCAAGAGTTGAATAGCTCCCTCTACTGTTCAATCCCCGTATCTTACCACCCACTTCCTGTTTGTCATATGTGACGTCACGCTAAAACCTTCCCTCTTAATAACAATAATCAACCTTCCATTTCTTCATGAAAAACCGTTAACAAAGACATAATTTTAATATACTA